>NC_079149.1:131504694-131751952 GCF_945859685.1 Eupeodes corollae
TTGCAAAAGTCCTTCCATGATAGAACTACGAACCGACTAGTGTTTAGAATACAGTACGACCAAAATTACTCAGAAGTGGTGTACTTCTGTGGTGAAAGTGTCCTAGGGCCAACCTTGTTTTTTTTATAAACAAGGAATATTTCATTGGATACCAACGCAATCAGGAAACGCACAAATTGCAAATGTGGTCAATAATGTAAGAGTTGGGATTAAAGAATCACTTATCAAACTAAACAAAACTGACGCATATAAATTTAACATAAAACATAAATTATATTTCCAAACAGTATAGAATAAGTTTCTTACTCGAATACTGCCAAATACCTTGGAAAAAATGTATCCGAAAATTCCAAAGTCCTTTATTGAATAATAAATAAGAATTACTTATTTCAATCTTCCTCCCCAAATTTAATGTAATGTAATTAAGTTAGGTCTTCTTTAAAAATGTCCAAATTTTTCTTCCACAAAGGTCAATATCTCCATCTTCTTCTTTCCGTTTTTACACTTCAAAACAGATGTTTACAAAAATTTTCCCATTTTTTATTATTTATTACTCCATTATTAAGTTTTATCGTTTTCACAAGTTAGCATATTTTTTTTTTCTGCTTTTTATTTTCTTTTTGGTAAGAATTTTTCGTTGTGTCGGCACAATCATTATAAATATCAATCATATTTTTTAAAAAAGTAATTATTTTTTCTATAAATGAATCTTCAAGTCCAATTTACTGCTTACAATTATTTCAAAAAATATATGAAAAAGTTGTGGTATAGTCTAAAAGCAAAAAAACTGAAATGAAAAAAGTAATCAAAAATGAAGAAACCCTCACCGAAACCATCATCAGCCATTATAACGATGGATGCAGCAGACCTTTTCAATATATCCTATATATAACTTTAAATATGTAGCTGCCTTACCATACCTTCCCTATAAATACTCGTTCCTTATATCTCTTTATCTGACAGATATTTAGGTAGATATAACGATAACGCGCCTTCCTTACAATCCTTATACCAATCTGCTCCCCGCATCTCTTCAATTCAATGAGATTACACAAAATCGATAAGAATCGTCGTCGTCTCCATATCTATGCCCGGGTCTATATTGTGTATACAAGTGTCGTTTTGTGTGTGTATTTGTGAATGAAGGCGATATACTCAATACAATGCCAAACTATACACCAGAATAATTGTGTCACACCGCTTTAAGCTAGTCCTTTGTTGGGCGCCATCAATTGAACAGGATATCGGATGTTCTCTTTTGTTGCCACCGTCTGACAGCAGCTCACTTTCTAGCGATCAAGGTTTTAGCTCCTTCATCCTATATACAAAAGCCTCAACAACAACACACAACAAAAAAAAATATGAAAAAATATATCCGTGCCGAGAATATGTGTGTAAGTAAGGATATCAATATGAATGTGTATGTAAGTTGGTCTTTTAATCCTCTGTTCGCATTGCTCGATTATTGGTGGAAGGTGGGTATTTGTTCTCAATTAAGGAGTAATAAAGTATAGTACAGTCTTTCTGTATGATGCTAGATGTGCATTGGTAGAAATACGTGCTGGAAAATACCTTTTGCAAATATTGACATCAATAATTTATAAACGGTTTTCTATGGTTTGAAAAAGTAGAAATGGTATCCCATCGAAAGAGAGAGAGATATTGAGGATTGCGAAACATTGCCAAATCCATATCCTATTTGTAGAAGTATTTATATCTTTATCCATATATAGGTACGTTTTTATCCAAACTTTAGTTTATATATTCGATAGATAGTTTAGTTAAATGCTAACAAACGAAATTTCGTTCTCCCATCATCATCAACTAAACAATAACAGTTGAAAAAATAGCAAATCCTTATTTTTGCTGAAAACGTGATCTGCGGTAGGTTTCGTCCTTATTTTTTTTCCCTATACTCAGAAAAATGTATATAGATGTGTGCTACAGCACAACCCCAAGGGTCCTCGAAAATGCACAAGCACAAAATTCGCATAGAAATTGCTTCACTAATACAAATGAAATATATATTTCCTTTTTTCTGACTGTTTAGTTTAATATAGTTGATAATATTGTGAAAAGAGAAGTTTTGTGTGGTAAAAGTATTTCAAATAACAATTTCCTTTCCATCTAATATACAATCTTCATATGTATCTCAATAACGCCCTTTAGTCTTTCAATGACTATTCCTCAATTTTGGGGAGAAAACAAGAACGTGAGATATCCAACTTGGTCGTGGGCTCTTGTTCTTAATAATTTTTTTACCAGCGAACTTCTACAAAAAAGTATTTTTAAGCTGAATTAGAAGTTGGTCATATGGTTTGAAAGTTGAGAAGACAATTTATTGTGCATCTTTTAACGCCATAAACACACTTCCAAATTGTGACAATTTAATTAAGAAAAAATAATTCCGTTCCTGAAGTTTATAGATCACTGCCTCCGAAGAATTGCGTTTATTGCTCATGTCTGATTAGGTCGCTTGCGTTATGTTTAGAAATAATTATACGCAAGCTATTGAGCACATTACCATTACAGCTATTACCATTAAATGTTTGGTATGATTTAACGGCTGTCGACATTATCAGACCATATTTTTCGAAATGCGTAAGAAGCTGCTGTTACATTGAATTCGAGAGCTATCTTTCCCTCAAAAACTAACCAGCAAGACATCAACATCATTAATTAGTTGCTAATGTAACAAGTTCTTGACTTCTGAATACTTTCAGAAATAATTCTGTTAACCGAAATTATCGTTCGTGTGCCCTTCTGCCTTTTTAGTGCTTTTAATGGAGCTATGTTAAATCACAAAATTAAAAAAGTTTACGCCTTAAAAATGTAAATTTTTAATTATTCGTTCTAAAAATATCAGAAAATATAACATGTCTCTAATTTAAAGTACAAAAAGCTTTTGGAGCTGACGACATCACTACCGAATTATTCAGAAAAGCAGGCGATTACTTGGTAAGGGGTATGCACTAACTCATCTGCAAACTATCTAAAGAAAGCATGCCTGATGAGTCGAATTCGTTCATAGTTTGCCCAGTCCTTTCTCTTGAACGTCTCCTATAAGATCAAGATCCTTGCAGTAATTTTTGAGAGTCTGAGCCATTTGTCAACAGTCCGATAGGTCCAAGCCAGAAAAGTCCACTACTGACCAAATATTCACATTATATAGATAGATAGTGGACAAAACTCAGGAACTTTATATCGATACCCATCATCAATTCATGGATTGCAAGGCCGAATGTTTGTAGATTCTACAGAGAAGAACTTTATAAAGGAATGTTTAGTTTTATCATGCGTTTGTGTAGAATGACGGTAGGAAATGAATGTTGCTCGAAAAAGATATCACCGATGCTTTTGATGTCAAAAAAGGTGCACTGTCATGTGACTTCTTCAAAATCGTTCAGGAAGCAATTGTGCAAAACCAAATCCTCAATAATTGAGGTACAGTCATCTAAAGGTCCATCTAATTACTTGGATACGTCGATGATATTGACAAAATTGGAAAATCAAAGCGTGATGTCAGTGGTGGGATTTTGAGGGCAATAACTTTGAGCTAGTTAAGGACTTTGTTTACCTAGGCACCGATATAAATTCAGACAACTACGCTGAAACTTAACAAAGAATAACCTTTTTGGATTTAGAAGACAATTGGGCAGTTAAGGAAAAAAATCCTAAGAGAACTGTTTGGTATTATGAAAAAGCGAACAGCTACGGTATCAATGAATTTTTCAGGAACTTTAACTGTTCACTATGCTTCCTTGATTGTGACGTCGAGTCCAGCGCAAAAATGGTTTCAAATTTAATTCTTTTTGGAATGAGAAATTTTATCCCAAATAGGGTGAAATCTATCAAACTCAAAGAGAACTCATGGTTTGATTCGAGCTATAAAGAAGTTATTAGTTTCTGTTGTTATAAAGCCAACCCAACTGAGGAAAACCAAATTTTTGCATGATACAACAATGTCCCAAAGGTAGTAAAAACTTCTGGTCATTTGTAAAAAACGTACGAAACATTACGTCTTCCTCGGTTCCAACGATTGCCCACAATGACACTCCCTATGTAAACTCTATTGCTTACATCACACTTTGCTGTTAATTCGACGCTACCGGAGAGTGTCATTAGCCCTCCTGTTCTTGAGAGCATAAACGATTATATGGGACGAATATTCTATCGCACTCGTGCAGTTGCAAGAGTTCTGAAAGACCTTGACATACACAAATCCGCCGGCCCGGATAGTATTCCCCCAATTGTTCTGAAAAGTTGTTCTTCAACGTTGGCAAAACCACTGCAAATCCCTTTCTGAGAGTATGAAAAACAGTATTTGTCCAACCTGTCTCTAAAAAAGACGAAACCTCCTCTCCCTCTAACTATCGTCCAATAGCACTCACCTCCCTTCTTTCTAAGGTAATGGAAACGCTGATTAATTATCAGCTTAAGAAATATCTTGAAGAACGAAAGCTTCTTAATGATCGGCAGTATGGCTTTCGTAGCAATAGGTCCATTGGCGATCTCATGGTCTATCTCACAGAACAGTGGGACAAATCTTTACATCGTTTTGGAGAAAGTAAGATTATTGCACTCGAATTTCAAAAGCATTTGATAGGGTTTGGTACCAAGCTCTCTTATCAAAAATGCTTGCTTGTGGTATTGATGAATCTCTTCTTCGTTGGATTAGAAATTACCTTTCAACCCGTTCAATTCAAGTTGTATTGGATGGTTTCAAATCTGATATCCACAAAATAAACGCTGGTGTACCCCAGGGCTCCGTTTTGTCTCCGAATCTCTTCCGTATATTCATAAATGATCTTTTGTCTGAAACTTCTAACCCACTTCATTGTTTCGCTGATGACAGCACCCTCTGCTTTTCATACTCGTTTTTGGATTCTCATCCTTCTTCTTCGGAAGGGGACTACCAAAGGCAGCGTATAATAAGCTCATTAAATTCTGCTCTGGACAGCATTGTCCATTGGGGAATCAAAAACCTTGTAGAATTTATTGCTTGGAAAACTCAATGCTATCTCCTGTTGTTTAAGCGTAACACACCCGATGCCACTATCTGGCACTAGCATCCAGGATACAAATCAACTGTCAGTACTCGGTATATTTATCACAGATCACCTTTTATGGAATGATCACATATTTGATATTTCCAAAAATGCTGCCAGGTGCTTTGGATTTCTCCGACACTGCAAGAAATGTTTCACCCCTTTACAAAGCCTTCATGTGTCCAAAACTTGAATATAACTCGCATATTTGGGCTGGAGCCCCTTAAACAAGGTTTGAGCATTTTAGATAGGGCTTTGAAAATGAAAGGCGGTAGATCTATAACCGAATCATTTACATCTCTCGAACACCACCGCAATTTTCATGCCTATCGTTGTTTTACAGATACTTTTACAAACAATGCTCTGTCGAATTAGCCAGTTGCATTCCCCCCTCAAACAATTCAGCCGTAATACTCGTACTTCCAGGAATGCTCATCAGTTTACCCTCGAGCTCAATTTCGGACGTACTCTTAAGTATAGAGATTCTTTGCACCTTGTCAAGGCAAGATAAGTACGCCTTGGGATGCTTCAAGATAAAAATTCTTGGATAATTTTTGGCCCCTTCTTCATAGATGGTGAATGGAGCAGAAGATACAAAGACGAACTGTACAGCGATACTGATCTATTCAAGAGAATAAAAGTCTAGCGACTTAAATGACAGGTACATGTAGAGTAAATGGACATCAACGCTCAAGCCCAAAAGATCTTTGAATTAAACTCGGAGAGACTGAACCGTAGAAGGGAACCTCTACTCAGAAGGAGCACGCAAGTCGGTAAAGACCTCAACCAACTTGGCGTGCCAAAACTAGAGACAGTTCCTTACAACCGAGTTGCTTGGAGACCCATGTTGGTTGAGGCCCAGATCTGTCCAAGAATTTAGCTCCAACAAGTTATTATTTAACTCATCTCTAAAAATAATAAATTAAAAAAACGACAAAATAATGATGTCAAAGAAACAGTCAATTTTATTGTCATTGTCAAAAAGTATTAATTGATAGTTAATAAATATGAAAGTCTTTTATTAAATCAGCCAGTTTATGAGTCATTTTTGATAACTGAAAATGATTCCGACTTTAGTTAGTAATAAAAAAATGTTGAGTTAGTAAAAAAAGAAGTATTAAATGGCTAAGTTTTAACATTTGACATTTTTCAACTGATTTTGACAAAAAAAAAGAAAGACTTAATCAATTTTATTTAAAATTCTTGATATCTTAAAAACTGATAAAACTTTTACTTCTTTCATTAACTAATTTATTTTTTTAGTCCTTAAAAAAGGGTCTGACATTTGTTATTAGTTTCTAGAATTTAAAGCATTTATAGTTTTTGTTCTCATCAGAATTGGAAGAATTTTTTGACTCAAAATTTGTATATTTGACATTTTTTCTCTCAAAACATTACTTGACCATAACCAAACTTCATACATAAAAGACTCATATCCCAGTCAAAAAAAAGGATAAGAAAAAAGATTTATAAAAAGAAAAGTACGTATCAACACATAACGTATTGATTGAACGTAATTTGAATTTGATTATACGAGAATGTCCTATATTACAAAGGTGTTAGCCAAATTGGGACTTAAATTATGTAATTTTTCTATATTTACATACGAACGTATCCTTTATCCAAAAGATTGAATATTATTAGATTGGATAATTCAGAGGGTAAAGATTAGGCTGTTTATCCTGTTGCGTATCTTTATCTAGATAGATAGAAAGATAGATCGAGTTTCATATATTGTCAAGTAAGTGTGTGAATTTGGGCCTTAATTTGGCTAATTTACATAATATTTTTGATATGCTTTTTCGAGAGTCATGAATAGAAATTGTTATTTTATTTTGTACAATAAACGGAGAAAAAAAAAAGAAAAACCAAAAACTCAAGAGGAAAATAATATGCAAAGTCAATGACACTTGACGAATAAATCAGTTTTAAAAGATTCATTTTGCCAGCCTCAGGGGGGTTTGGAGGAATTTGGGGAGGGTTAGAGTGGTTTGATGATGGAAAAGGTGAAAAAGTTTATGTATTTCCTTTTTTTATATTATTTTTCATCTTTTTTTATTTTTGTTAATGAAGTTAATTTTGTATTCTTGTTTTTTGAGTGTGCAAGTTTCCATTTTAAGAGGATGATTATTTAAATTCACATAATTTATAATTTAATAGGTACTTCAGTGCTAACAATGTAAATTGAAAATTTTGAAAATATCACACAAAAAAAAGTGAATAATAAATGGGGGGGGTTTGGCATTCATCAAATTTATTATGAGAATTTTATTTAACAAAGGCATATAAATTCTTTTTTGTTTGAGTGAAAAATTAATTTGAATATGAATACTGAAAAAGTTTAACCATAACTTAATAATGTTTTATGTAAGTACTAAATTGATTAAGGTTGAAAGAGAAGAAATTCAATGGATATTTATGTTTCAAGATGGGGTATGATGTTTTTCAAATTTAAGATTTTATTTTAATTTTTGAAGCACACGTAATCATGATTTATAAAATTTGTATGAAATTAATTCGAATTTGATTTATAATTATAAAATAAAGTAAAAAATTTAAATTTCTTTTTTTCTCTGTTTTTCACTGTGAATTTTGCATTATTTCAAAATGTATTGGTATGAAAAAAGGAGACAACTTAAATATTTAAATACACAATTTAATTTTACTGAGTATTTTTATTTATTTTTATGAATGATCAAAAATACAAAATTTTTAAAATATTCAAGAAAAATAATATTGGTCACATAATTAAATAATTAAACTACATTTTTTGCTTAAAATTAAAAAAAAAATTATTTATTATTCTAATTAAAATAATTTTGTAACAAATTAATATTGAAATCTGAAGGAAAAAATAAGTTCCTTGCCTTAAAAATAAAATGGTTATAAAAACAAAATTAATTTAAAAGTTAAAAACTATTTCAGCTAAGTAAATAAATATTTGTTTTTAAAATCATGTCGTTTACCAAAATTTGGTCGAAAAAAAATATTATATCGAATTCTTTGTTTTATTATAATTTTAGACTTCACAAAAAAAGTATTGCAATCAATTAAAAACATAGAAACTCTTACAGTTTTGTATCAAATAATTATTTAAAAGTATTAATTTCTTATCCTGAAATTGTTTGATTTTACAATAAAATATCCTCAAAAGTAATACCAAAAATACAAATTTATAATTTTCACAATTGGGCTTAAATCTTGGAATATTTTGCGCATTTTTCAAAAAGATCAAACACCATTAGAGAATGTTCTCATAGAAACTGGCTTCAGTATTGCGAGTGTCAAATAATATCAGCTCATAGTTGATAAATATCAAAATTAACTTTTTACTTACTGATATTTGTTTAAACTATTGTCAATAACAAGTAATTTATAAAGTATGGTTAAAAAGTAGCTCATGTGTCATTATTATTAACTTCCCAAAGGAAGTTATTGTAATAGGTCCGATTTGTAAAACTGAAAATTTTGACATTTCTCGACGTTTCAAGGTCCCTAGAGTCGAAATAAAAGATTTTTAGAAAGATGTCTGTGCGTGCGTGTGTACGTACGTTCGTACGTCCGTACGTTCGCGACGTTTTATTCGTCCTCCATAGCTCAAGAACCAGAAGAGATATCGATTTCAAATAAATTTTGTTATACAAATAATAAGGAAGAAAGATGCAGAAAGGGCCCTCAACAAAATTGCAAGCGTGGTTTTTTTTTACCATAGCAGTTTGAAAAACGGTGCAAAACTTTGGTTAACCCTAAATATCTTACGAACCAACAATTATAGAGACTTCAATTAAATTTAATATAATATTTTGTAACGTGATATCAAAGAATTATATTTTTTGAAAAAAAATCCAATTAACGTTTTTTTATAAATCAAAAAAAAAACTGAAAAAAAAAAATTTGTCACCTCCAAAATTATACCACTTAAATATGATTTCATCACCAAAACAAAGTTTTGTGCAACGAAGAATAATGTTTTTGACATCTGATACAATTTTGAAAAAAATCGTATTGACAGTTTTTTTTATAAAAAATTAAAATCTAAGAATAACATTACTCAAAGTTGGTAAAAATTGTATATCGATTCAAATATCTTTTCAAAAACTTGAAATTTAGGCTTCAAACTCATTTTATCTTAAAAGAAATATTATCTTCAACATTCTGAAAAATGTTGAGAAAAATCGAATTAATAGTTTTTGTACAAAAAATTAAAACCCTACAAAAAATTTAACAAAAGTTGGTAAAAATTTATTTTCGACTCAAATATCTATTCAAAAATTTGAAATGTTGGTTTAAACTATTTTTATCTTTTAAGAAATATTGTTTTGAACATTCGATACAATTTTGAAAAAAAATAGAACTGACAGTTTTTTTTACAAAAAATAAAACTAAAAAAAACATTACAAATAGCTTTTGAAAAGTTAAAAATATTGGCTTCAAACTTATTTTATTTCACAGAAAATATTGTTTTTGATATTCAGTAATTATTATTATATTAAAATATAACAGTCCTTTTTTTCATAAAAAATAAAATCTACAAAAAATAGTACGCAAAAAATTTTGGTAAAATTGATACAAGTACATATAGACAAACTTTTAAGCAAGACAAATCGACAGACGGGAAGGGAAGTTATCAGTGTGAGTCGCATCCCAGCCTCTTTTTCAATTATCAACTGATACTGAACTTAAACAGGTTCGCAAATTGAATAAAGCTTCGGTATTTAAAAATTAGTGCCCGTGGCGTGAAGGTTAGTGCATATTACTGTTATGCTAAAGGTCTTGAGTTTTAACTACTTCATTATCATAACACCATTCAGATCATCGAAATTTTCAAAAACATTTTAAAGGCGTAGTTGATACTTTCTATGGAATAATCACTCTAGTGAAGTGTCCTTGGTGGTTACGTTTCTAACTAAGTTGTTGGATTTGGAACTTGAAAAAATCGGAGAATGATTTGGTTCAAGTCTTTCTATTTGATCAATTTGACATTGTATTTTGGGCTGGAGCTGTGAAGCTTTGAAGCTCAATTACTTACTTATTTAGGTTCTCAGACCTGTTTAGTCGGTTGTGAACCCTTTAAGGAACATAGGGCCTCCACTTCGCCTTCGTGCCATCGTGTACGGTTTCCGGAGATGTGTTTCAGCTCCCTCCAAATTTTGCCTAGTGACGCCTCTACTGTTCTGCTCCATGTGCTTCTCGGTCATCCAGCTCTTCCTCCTTTTTGTGTGAGCAAATTCCACTACATCACTTGATCTGCAATTCAGTCGTTTCCTTCTCGAAGCCTTTGTCTAATCCATTTCCACTTACACCTTCGTATTATAGAGTCTATAAGTTCGTAGCCTGTCCTTCTATGAAAGGCCTTACTTGGTTTACTACGGTTTGGTCAGAAAATCTGTAACGAAGACATCTTTTCACGAAGGTTTGCAGCTTTCTTGTAATGGCTGGATGAACCTTCCAGTTGCTTCACCCATAAAGAAGCACAGATTCAACATTTGTGTGAAACAGTCGCAGCTGTTCTCTTAAGCTGATAAGAGCTGTTCTTAAAAATTTTCGACAATGTACCGAACGCCGTTTTCGCTTTGCCGATGCGGCAGATGACGGCTTGTTCGGTAACGCCTTCGATTGAGACGATACTTCCAAGGTATAAAAGGCACTTCACTTTTTCCACCTGGTGTAAACCACCCTTTCCTCCGAAACTACACGCGAATCGTTGAGGTTGCGAGGAAGTATTAATTTGAGAGGATGGTCAGGTTCCGAGGCTGATCCTTGTTTTGCCAGAATTAATTTTCAGCCCCACGACTTCTATTTCTCTCTCCACATTAACTGTTATTTTATGGAGATCCATGATCCTATGAAAGAGTAAGCAAACATCGTCCGCGCAATTCAAGTGCTTTAAAAAGGATGTCAAAGTCCATTGGATCTCTCCGCTACCTGACAAAGCTGTGCGCAATAAATTGCTTATGACCAGCAAAAACAATATTGGCGACATAATACAGCCCTGTCTGACTCCGCTAAGGATTTCAAAATCATCTGACCACCTACCTGCATCGTGGAGAACATGACACTTTGATCCATCATAGGTTGATTTAATAATATCAATTAGTTTTTCTGGGTTGCTTTTCCTCCGTAAAGCCTAGTACGCTGCTGATGCGAAACGAAATTTCCCATACAAAAATGACTTGACGAAATCATAAACGAAAAATTTCGCTGTGCTTTTCGTTTTTCAGTACGCTGCTGAACAACGAAATGTGTCACTTTAGTGGATAGCTGTACTAGATTTTTTAGTACAATTCTCCACTCTTTTCGTTCTCAATTTAATTGCCCGGTATATTAATTGCTTGCGAAATTTTGACGTTTAATTTATTTATTGGAAAAAATTGTTTACAAATCAAAATTGAAAATTGTTTACTCGTGACTTTCGGTGTTTTTGTTTTTTGTTTTCTACACAAATATTTTTCCGTTGTGGTTTTCGTTTTAATTTCGCTCTACACTTGGAGACCACCGAAAAATTTCGTTTCGCATCAGCAGCGTACTAGGCTTAAAGCTAACCAGATATACTTCCTGTTAACGCTATCAACGGCCTTCTCGAAGTCGATGAACAGCAGGTGTAGTAATGATCGATATTCAACGCAGTGTTCAATAATGATTCCGCAGCGCGGAATTCTGCTCAAGGTGTTTTATGATGCGTTCCAGTATGACTTTTGCTACAATTTTGGCAACGGCAGGAAGAACGCAAATTCCTCTCCAGTTTTCGCAGTTTGTAATATCTCCTGTTTTTGGGAGCTTGACCATAATTCCCTTCTTCCACTCATCGGGGAGGCTTTCGCTAGTCCTGGCTTCTTCTATGAGCTGAAGATGCAGTTCGCTTGATGACGTTGCCGCTGCTTGTAAGAGCTCTGCGGGAATTCCATCTAGTTCTGCAGCTTTGTTGCCCTTAAGTGCTTTAATAGCAGCAACGATTCGACCTTTAACCTCACTTATTTGAAAATTAGCTCGTCCTTTGCTCGTGGGCAATATTTCAAGAAATAGTGGAGTTAAACACTCCACATTCTTGATGTGCGACTTAAAAAGCAATCTCTATACTTGACAGAAATTTAAAATTTATGTCAATAGTATTGATATTGATAGACATTTCAAAAAGTCCGAGTATTAATTTGAGGGGAGAGGGGTAGAATGCAACTGCTTATTCCGAAAAAAAACAGCAGGTTTTTATAAATATATTGATAAAAAAGTGTAATGTATTGATTTTTTCCGTTTGTTTTTAATTTGTCAGAAAACAACTTAATAATTCATTCCAAGCTTTCGTCACATCAAATAGCTTCTACAGTGAATTTTTTAGCTTAAACCTGTTGTTTCTCATTTCAAAATACAAAACTCAATTTCAAATTATATTTGTGAAACCAATTTATTTTTCCAATTATTAATAAGCTTATAGCCATCAGTTTATAGCTTTAAACAGTTGTGGTTATTTTCAGTGCCTTAAAAATAATGTCAACTCAGACAATCTTTTATTTCAAAGACAATTATCTTTTTATACATAAATTAACGTCAATTATATCATAAAATTATTTACATTAACAAAATGAGTTTGCCACATAATCAAACAAAAAAACAAGCCTTATAAAGACACCCTCATTTACTGCGATCCTATACTCCATCATATCTCCTCTATTTTAGCTTTAGTCCTTGAAAATAACGTCACTTATGTTATATCACTGCAATACTTAACGATGGACCTTTCAAAGAAGCAATCAAATTTTATTACAGTTACAAGCTTCTATGTACCAGGTCGTACTTGTGCCTTACGTCCGTCGTCTTCATCGTCAACGTCGAGTCGTTCTTGTCATCCTGATTCCTCGTAGCCTATTGCATGTCCCAAAAATAAATTTTCAAACCAAATGCCCGTTGTTCGTCGTCATTCCAGAGAACAACTGTGTCCCCATTAGGATATTGATGGAAAAAAGAATATAAAGTCCTTATACTCTGGTGTTCTTCTTCGTCCTTCTAATTACTCTCAGACAGTAGATTTTAATCCCATTAGTGCGTTCTTTTGCTGTCAATTTATTCCATAAACTCATCATCATTCACTATAGAAGTATGTAGGTATGTAGTGTATAGAGAGTCAGGTATACCTTACGAACGATTGACGACAACGACAATGGTATAAGGACACGATGGACGATAATAAAGCTTCCGAGGAGTCTTTGCATCAAGAGTGTTCTGGTCCTGGTCCGGGTCCACCCCAGCTTTCACTTAATAAAAGGCGCACTTCTGTTAGAAGCTCTTGGGAGATGGGAATGGAAGATGGAACTTGACTTCTATATATCGAAGAATTTTATGCCAAGCGAAGAGTGACTCGCCATAAAACGTTTTCATATAAATTTAAATTGTCCGTTGGGATATTTTTTCTTCTTTTTATATCCCCAGCTATGTCACTCATCGTCCTTAAAAACGAACACCAAAAAAAAAAGAATAAAGACAAAATATATCCTTTGTATTTCTTGGTATTACTCGAATAGCTCCACTCTGAGCTATAGAGCTTAATTTTAAGATGAGAAGAAGAATTTTTCCGATACCCCAAGGCTTTTTTTATCAAAGTGATAAAAATATTTTATAAAAAAGAAAAAAAAGAAGAAGGAGAATCCGGTGAATTCTTTTGGCGAATATCCTGGCAATAATTGCCATTCCTATTCCTTACGTGCTTCCGATAATATCAAATATTTCTGCTTGAAAAGTTTGTCACTTTTTTTGAACTCACGACATTTCTGACTTGTATCCAATTAAGTGTTTTGGCTTTGCTTAGTTTGAAAGCGTTTTTAATGACTATAAGGCTTTATTAGTTGGAAGCTTCTATTGACACTAAAGTCCTTCAAATTTCTCGCCTTCGAACCTTCTTCTAGTTTTTTGAAAATAAAAATATTATAAAGGTTCATGATTTTAAGGATACACAAAGTAAAAATCAAAATATAAAGAACTGTCCATCAAAAATCCAAGAACCAGAGCTTTACAGAATATAATTGAAATTTCAGGTTGACATTCGGTTCTTTTCTTTCTTTACAAAATGTAGGTACATAGCTTACCCTATAAAGGGGGTGGTACATAGGTATCTGAACCTTTACAAGGATTGAAATTCAAAACATATTCTTGGAACTACATAGCTGTATGTTTCCTTTGAAATTGATGGTATCGTGGAATCACGAAATAGGTAGCAACTACTGTTGAATCTGCAAATGCAAGGATTCATCCTAATTCCTTATACGATAAGGTATAAGGATGTGCCCTCCAAAGGTATGTTGTAAAATGTAAAAATGAGAAAGTGTACATAATATAATATTCAATGTATACGTTACATCAAGGTCCTTCTTCAATCACATGGATTTGTGTTGAATAAATATTCGCAAAACAAGATAGATCCAGGGTATCGTCCTTCTAAGAGAATGTCAAAAAGGGCAGACAAGTATCAAGAGAAAAATGAAGAAGAAAAAGAAACTAAAAAAGATCAATATAAAATGTTAAAGGACGAACTATACACACATTTACGATGGACAAAATAGTGTTCAATTTCAAATTTGTATAAGTACATTTCAATGAATCCTTTGTATATTCAATTTATTCTATTTTGAGTTGATAGCATTTTTATTATTCACTCAGACTAAATAAAAATGAAGCTATTTGTGGGAAAATCAGAATAGGGAGAAAATAATATTACAGTCATTTAATTTAATGCTTCTTCTTTTTTATTTTTCCATTGGGACATTGAAAGTAGGTAATGTGTGTCTAGAAATGTCGAAAAATAAATAAAAGTTAATAGGGTTAAATCAGTTTGTGACATTTTTCGATGACCTTTTGGAAGAAAAATTAAATTCCTTAAATCTTTTATTTTTTCGAAATGAGATGAAATTAAATTACCCATTGGTTGGAATTTTTACGATTTTTTAACTTTTGGCTACGTTTGAGAATAATTTGTTTTGTTCAAGATTTCATGACAAATGTCCCGTAGGAAAAATTTACTTTTCCCTTGGTTTTCGATGTCCTTAGTTCAAATCTGACTCCAATATCAAACTATCAAATTTGATTTTTGAGATATTAAATTTTTGTACATGAACAAGACTTTTTCAAGCTATGCAATTCATGTAGTATTTTTCCATTAAAATTTGTGATGGTTTTCCGAATTTCTACAAAATTCACTTTAAATATGTTTTGTCTTACATAAATCTGAAAGAAACACTGAACCAAAGCTATCACAAAAAGATTTTAAAATTTATTATAAAATATAAAAATAATGTTGAGAACGGATATTTTTTAAATTCGAGCAGACATTTAAAGAGTGCTTAATTTCAAAAGCATGAAAGTATCACATACAAGGTTTCTCAAAATTAAAAATCAAAGAACAATGACAAATGAGAATTTCAAGAAACAGAGTAGAATACTAAAATGATTTTAATTTTGTCAAAAACACAAATATTTTTCATTTTAAAAATTATAGTACATTCAACAAAGTTCTCTTTATCTTAGCCATAAAAATAATGTTTTTGGTTATCTCAAACATATTTAAGAAAACGTATTATTTTTAATACCTGACGTGCTAGAAAAGTTATTTATTTCGAATTTAGGAAAACTTAGCCCTTTAAAAAAAAATGCTGTTTTGGTTGTGGGACAGAAAAAAATCAATCAATTATGATGTTTTACGATATTTAATTTCAAGTTCAAATTAATATTTTTGAGATAAATTATTGCTACTTAAGAAAAAAGTTCTTGTAATTTTTAAAAATTTGTTATGTTTCTGAAAATTCTTGAGAATCCAAATTTTGTTCTTTTATTCAAAAAAATGTTTGAAGTGTCTACTCAAAATCTTAAACTTATAAATACTACACAAATAGTTTCTTTCAAAAATGTTTACAACAGTAAAGTAAATAATATAATTACACAAATAAGTATATTATTTTATGAAACGGCTGTAAGGTGTCATTAAATCGTTTCAGTATATCAGTTTTTAAGAGTTTAGATCTTTCATTGTTTGTGCATATTTTTATACAATTTTACAAACATTTCACTTTTTTTATCACAAAAAGAAATTAGTAAACAATTCCAATTCATTTATTTAGTAGGTTAGAATTTTTTAAAGCTCACAATTTAAATTGACATTAATACATAAATAAATTGGGTGGCACAGCAGTCCGTTTGAGAACTAAGGCCTAGTGACTGACAACTCTCAACCACTCCATGTGTGCGAGTACTGTTGTCAGGGATGGAAGGGACCTACAGTTTAAAGCCGAATCCGAACGCCAAATTTGAGAAAGCACTTTTCATGACAAGAATTTGTCAGTTCATCGCAAAAGGCAGTACCCGTAAAAAAAACTTTTAGGTGGCATCGGCAGGGTTCGAACCCAAGAGCAGTCGCATGAGAGTCCATCTCACTTTTTTTTTTTAAATTCATTTTTATTAGTTCATTCTTAAACCTATCTTAAAGCTAGACACAGATTCATAAAACTAGCCTAGTTATCCATAACTTACAACTAACTTAATTGTCCCATACGGACACTAGAAGTTAAACTATAATACTTACTAATAATGCCTTTCGGCCCTACGATCTATTTTACTTTAACTTAAATTTTATTTATTTGGTATTTATTAGAAAATATGAGAAAAAACGTCAAGGTCCTTTTTTATTTTTACTTAAAAACTACTTAAAATAAGGTCATTAATATAAAAATTAAAGCTACCTTAAACTACCTATTCTACCTATAAACTACTTAAAACTGGAACAACCACAGCAGCAAATCTAACGTTTTTTGTTTTTATAATTTATTGACTTTTTTATGTTTTTTTAATTTTTTTTATATTCCATGTTTGTTTTTTCTTTTTATTTAATTTTTTTTTGCCACCATGTCTATTCTATTTAAAACTAAACCCTTAGACTATAAAACAAGTATGTAAGCCGGCCAAGGCTTAAAACTACCCAATATAAGGTGCCGATTGAAGCCACCAAAACTGGTTCTCCTGCTTCAACCTATCAGTTCGGTCCCGTTCGGACACAGCCCTACTGAACCGAAGGAGCTCCGCTCCGCCTTGTGCCATGACGTCCCGACTGTACGGGAGTGACCTATCCACGGTTCTTCGTCTGATGTGGTAGATTAACTGAACTGCCAATCTATCCTGTATCAGACCGCATCTGTCTAAAAAGAGGAATGCCTCTGCTCAAGAGTGCACTTTCAAAATACTCCTCGTTCGGATAGAACGGCCCAAAAATTAAATTGTTGGTCGAAGACATAGCTCTCGCAATGTGACCTCGAACGATTTTTATCAGGAAATTTTCAATTCTGTTCAAGCACCATTGTATAGAACCTGGTTGGAATAGTAATGAACATAAGAAGACTCGGCTGTTCAAAATAAGCCGGTACAGCGTCGTAAACACTGCCACTCGAACACCCAAAACTTCTCCATCTGGGAAGGGGCAACGTTGAACCACACAGGACAACCATAAACGATCATTGGCCGTATGAAGGCCATGTAGCAAATTACCTTCACTCTGGAGTAAAGCAGACTGCTAAAAAACAGCCGTTTCGTCAGAGCGAAGGCTCCTCTAGCATTAGTCAGAGCAGCATTTTAATGTCTGTCGAAATATAAATACTGATCTAACCAGATACCAGGTACTTCACAACACTTTTGCTTGCTAATGGCTGCCCGTAAAGATCAACGATGACCACTTTGCGACAATTCTTGCACGTATCCCTCGTTGCCCTAGCCAACAGAGTTTGAAACAGAATTGTCTCCAAATTTTGAACATTTATTATCAGTTTCCAGTCTACGCAATATCGCTGAATTCTAATAACCTTAACCTTTCGGGATGTTCTGTATGCAATTATATCGTCTTGTAAGACTACCTATCAGATCGCTGGTGTAAATGCTGAATAGAACCGGCGGGAAAAAAATGTTGTAGGAAATAAATTGCCATTTTGACAGCAAACTTTCTACCTTTAAAGCATATCATAAACTATATACAACGATAGTTTGCTTATTACAAGCCTGCTCAATTTTGCCACACGGTGTCAAATGCCTTTTCCAAATCAACCAAAACAGCACCTGTGCATTGTTGTTTTGATTGATTCTATTGGATATTAGAAACGAGTTTAGACGCAGCATGAATTGTGTCATGACCCGCCTTGAACCCGAACTGTTTATCCGGAATTATTTTGTTGTCCGCAGCCCACTTAGTCAGAGCCCTATTAATGATCTTTTCGAAAACTTTGCTGATACTCGGAGGATGACTTATCGACCGAAGTTTTGACGGTTTGGAGTTGTCCTTTAACTTTTATCGGCCTTCTAATGCACTGGATAATTTTTATTATTCAGAGTATTATTGAAGAATGTGGTGTAAATGTCAACCATATTCCATCGACACCTGCTGACTTTTTATTTTGTATTGAATTGAAGATGACCTGAAGCTCAACCTTCGTCACTAACAAGGGACTTCCTTCCATTTGCTCGGCGATTATGGTATTTGCCGAGGAATCGTCATTGAACCGCATGAAACCGCGGTTCTCAGATCGCCATTGCGTCATATCATTTCGAAGGTAAAAGTGATTAAGTAGGGATCTGTTTTCAAGGTCGTGGTTGGGGCGAATGCTAACATTCACCTTGTACACTTGCTGGCTGGAAAACAGCTCCCACCGCCTCCACTTTTTCCTTCGGATCTTCAATTATGTAAAAGTCATCGTCAAAGATAGCTTCCTCTGGATCTATTTGCGATGTCATGAGTACGTCTCTGTTCTCTTCAGTTCTTTGGAGTTTAAGACACGGAAGGTCATTATCGTTTTTTTTTCCTGAATATCTTGTTGATTTTGGGGAACACTCGAATTAACTGACCGGATCTTGCGGTCCCAGAACTTGTTAATTGATAGCCTGTAATTCTCCTTAATCAACAGGTTAGTCCATCGCACTAACCATGATGCCACGGGTACTACGTGACATTGTTGGAAATAAAAAAAAGTAATTTTTGACATATTTAAGAAACACTTTAAGAACTAATAAGACAAAATTTCAAAAATTCTATCGTTGCCATGGACAACGAAAAAAACTTAGCGAACGTTCGAACGTACACACATCTTTCTAACAATCTTTTATTTCGACTCTAGGGACCTTGAAACGTCGAGAAATGTTAAAAATTTAAATTTTAAAAATAGGGCCCATTACATTAACTTCCTATACATATATTGTATGAAACAAAAAAACTAAACAAATTAATTGTCACCTCGAAAATTCAACAAAAAAAAGTGATTTTATCTTCATGATTTTGATATGCTATGAAAAATAACGTTTTCGACATCTGGTCAAATACTAAAAAATCGAATTGACGAGTATTATGCGAACAAAGAAAGATGTTGACTTCAAATTTTGTGTTTTTCAATTTTGCAAAGTTTTAGAAGAACCGACAGACGTTAATTAATCAGATTGGGTCGCATCCTAGTCTTTTTTTTTTGCAAACAACTGTCACTTAGATTTTCCTTAGAATTTAACTAAAGTCGTAAATACTTTAACATATTTAATTTGTTTTCCCTAACTTAAACCGCAAATAAAAAAGGACTATTGCAATAACTGTCTCAATTGCCTTTTTTCAAAATTTATTGTTTGCACCCAAAACAAATTACTAAAAACATAAAAATACAAGATCCATATCCTTTTTTTCAATTTCCTGTCTAGGTACGTACTTTATACATTTGGTAATTTGGTTCTTGTACATTTCTTTGCCAATCATTTTGAGAGCTTCTTTACATCTCCCTAGAACTCTACCTATAAAACATAACTTCCGGTAGAGCAAGCAATCTTCTCCAACTTATCGTCAAGTCATCTCAACTACTATTCTTACTTCTTGAAATTCCTTTTCCCTCATTTTTTTGTATGTTTTTCAAGAAAAACCAAAACTTTTCTTATAACTTACATTTTTATATTTTTTATTTTATTTCTCCTGCGCGCATCCTTTTTTAAAAAAAAAAGATCGACCTCTCTGTCAACCTTGAATCAACATAAATATATAAATATTTTTGAAGCTCAATTCAAACTAAGAAAAGAACATTCCCTTCGTCTTCTTTAGAATTCTTATACCTCTATATAAAATCAAGCAAATAATGACGTAGACAATTCTAGAATCAAGACATTCATAAGAACGAAAGGGGAGGTTTTTATTAGAAAAATCGCTGAAGCAAGAATTTCTTTTGTTAGAGCTATGATTTGATTTTTCTACATTTTCAATATCAGACAAAAAGACGAAGGAATTTTTGATCGACATAAAAATTACTTCCACAAGAAAACATCAACTTTTTTCAACAGGTTATATTTTTTAAATTCCGGTTCTGGAATGAAAATAGTTTATCGATTTACAAATTCCTCTGTTAATTGTTTTATATGGTTCACTCTTTTTTCAGAACTTATCAATAAATAATTTAAATAGAAAATATTCAAAAACAGAATCCTGAAACATGACACAAACAAAACTACAACAAAAATCCCATAAAAAAGTTAGAAGAAAAAAACCTAATCGAAAAAGAGGAAATCGAATTTTTGATAATATGTAAATTTTCTCTCCCTCTCTCTTCCCAAAACCTTTCGAAAGCCTCAGCATCAACCCCATAAAGGATATTGCCAATTCTAACTTTGTTGCTCCTTCGTCCTTCCTCCCATTTGGTCTCTGTTTAGCTTTACTCTGCTCTGCTTTGCTTTGCTTTACACCTACCTACTGAACTGTACATTATGTTATAATGTGGTATAAGCAAAGTTGATCGGATTGCAAGGAGAATTTTTCGTCCTTCCTGATGGTTCCTTGGAAACAAAAGCATAAGCATCCTTTTGTATGCTTTTTGTGGATTCTCCGCACTCACTCTGACCACCTTCAAATGAGTTTTCTTTTGTAAAATAACTTTTCAATAGGTTTTTAGTCAGTCTGTCGTCTCGTCTTGGTCTTGGTCTTGGAAAGGATATGAGCTTGGGCTGTACCTATTGCTATATAGAAGTCTGTCCTTAACAGGAAAATTAAAACAACGTTGTTGTCTTTTGCTCGAAATGATTGTAACTTTTTTCTTTTTTCTTGTTCATGTTGTGTTTTCACTTAAATTCACAGTGAGTGACAAAAAGCTGAGACACATCGACTGAATAAACAAACTTTTACATCTAGGAGTGTTTTTAACAAGAAGAACATAACACCCCTTGATGTCCTTGCATTTCCTTTCTCTTTTGGTAATCCAAAGTGATAGTGTCGTCGTCGTCGTTCAGCTTCCGATTACATCCCTCAACCGTCTTCTAATCATCAAACAGGTGACCAAGCAGGACTACGTGCTTAAAGTTTTATATATATTCAAGGGGGGGGTTGGGTTTGTTGGACTTGGACTTGTACTTGAACAGGACATGTGTATTTATAATCGGTTGGAATTTGAATGCAAAACACTGGAATCTAATTGGAGTGCCGTGAATGGTGAAAAGTGTTTTGAAGAGTTTTGGCTCCAGTGTGCAACTTACCTAGTAACCTTTCCACCACTTTAACACGTTTGAATTTTTCACTAAAATAAAAAAAGGAGAAGACTGAAAGAGATGTTATGTAGTTTGGTGCAAATTGCTTTTTATATACCAGAAGCAGGTCGGTATAAAGGGATCATTAATTTGAGTACCTTTATACATATACAGTGTTGTTAGAAGGAAGAATATTTTTCTGTAGGGGTGTATGTGTGTATATAAATGTTGTGGGTTGTCGATTATGTCTTAATTTACTTATTTATATATTTTTAAGAGTTTAAAATAATTTCTAGGGAATTTTTCTATGGGATTTAAAGTGGTTATGGTGTAACCTAAAAGTTACTTTAGGGGAGATTTGAGGTAGAAATTATTTTGAAATCTTCTAAAAGAGAACATAAGGGTTATTCAGTGTATAAGAACAATTAAGAAATAATGTTTATTAATTTTTGAAGAATTTGGAGATTAAAAAGCTTAATATTTTATTATGTTTTAAAAGTGTTGGGAAAAAGAACTAAATAAATACTTTCGTTTGAATCTGATAATCAATGAACTTTGTATTCTTAAATTCTAAGTTCTATGAATTCATTAAAATGAGCTAATTTAGACATTTATTTTATTGACAAAATCCTTTCCTTTTAATCCTTAATCCTTTTATTTAAAAACCCTTTATTTTCCATTATATTACACTTAAAAATTGTATTTTGAAAAATAAGAAAGTACACATCAACGATTCTTATAAACATTATGTATTTTAAGCTTTCACAAATAAACTTTAAGCCTTTATGAATGATTATTATTAGCAACTTTAAGCTGATGCATTTTTTTTTTGAAAATACAATTAAAAAATAAATAAATATATAGTTCATAACTCATTGAGGCTTTTCATAAAACTTGTTCTTTTTAAATCAAAAATTCTAATCGAAAATCACTTACGAAGTTTTTGTCTTCCTAAAAGTATACATAAAAAAGCTCTTAGAACATCGAATTTAGTCTTCAACTATATAAGGACTTAAGTTTTTCTGGATATTTGGGATTTTAAACTTCATATACGATTTTTCTAAATCAAAAAATTTCATTCAAGGGTGATGGACATAGTTAGAAGTGTTCTTCGAATTAAGGTACTTATCTGTATCTTTGAAATGAGAAAATGGACAATCCATTATCTCTTCACAAAACTTTAGTAATATAATATTTGTTTCTGTTACGTTGAAGTTTCCTTTTGTTGAAATTGCACATCGGATCTCGAAATCCTAATCATAGAGTTTATATAATCCACATGGACTAATGCAACTCTTGCAGTGATGGAAAATGGACTCTCATTTAAATTTTGCTTCAAAATCAACCACTTTTTGTTGTTTAAAGCGAACACAATTACAAATTTTTCTTTTCGAAATATCTACCACATACATACAAATTAGATAGAATTGAAAACAACAGAACTATTATAGATACAATTCTTGGATCTCGAGGAATAAAAAAAGCGTTAAAAATACTAAGATTTAAAAATAGTGATATCTATATGATTTAGTTGTTTCATGATTGTTCTGAATTGATCATAAAAATTACTAACAGTTCTTTTGATACCATTTTCAACTAAACGCGCTCAAAACAAAATATAAAACTATATCTTTTCAAGTGTTAACACCTTTTTAGAACCTTGATTTAAAAGATTGAGTTAAATTGCACTAAAACGGAAAGTCAATATCTGTGCTGGTTCTTGAGATCTAATTTTACCGATATGTGTTTATCTAATAATCAGATCGCATGCCCTAACAACCAAGAAAGTGATAGTTGAGTCTTTGAGGTTTTTAAAAATGGAGAGAATAGCGATTCATGAAGAATGTAAAAATTAGAGCGAAAACGAAAATACTAAAATTAAGTTGTCCTTTTTTAAACATCGATTTTCTTTTTATTCACAAAGATCAAAGCAAAATAATTCATTTTTAAAAGGGAAATCAACGGAAACGGTTTTCCTAATATTTTTTTTAAACAAGCAGTTCATCAGCTAAAGATGCAAACTTCGTATTTTGTTGTAATAATTTAATTTATTTTAATCAAGGGATTGTTAGTACCCTTTGTATAATAAGATTTAAAGAAAGTATGAGCATTAGGAAAAAGGAAAGGATTTAAGAGTAGATACCAGGCACGTTGGTCTTAAAGTTCTGAAAATCAAAATGGTTGGGAAAAACAGAGTTGGCCAAAGCTTAGATTTAAGAAAGAATATCCTGACAGTACGCCTGAAATTGAGCTCAAGGGTAAACTGATGAGCATTTCTGGAAGTGTGAGTATTACGGTTGAATCGTTAATGGGGTGTTATGCAACTTACTAATTCGACAGAACATTGTTTGTAAAAATATTGATAGAACAACGTGATTTAAATGTTTCAATTATAGGTCTATCGCCCATCATTTTAAAAGCCCTTTTTTGAATTTTATCCAAGAGAATTAAAATTGATTTAGGGGCACCTGCTCAGATACATACAAGCTTTGGACGAATGAATGGCTTTGTAAATTACAGACACATCAGAAGGGGTGACAAATTTCGGAGGAATCCTAAGCACTTGGCAACAATTTTGTCAATATGAAATATGTGATCATTCCATAAATAATGATCTGTGATACACATACCGAGTACTGACAGTTAATAAGTTTCCTGGATGCAACTGCAGCTCATAAATAGTGAAATCGAGGATGTTTTACGCTTTAACGACAGGAGGCAGTATTAACGTTTCGAAGCAGTAAAGTCTGCACATTTTTTGATTTCAGATCAGAAATGAATGAGCTTATAATATGCTGCCGTAGAAGTTCTACATCCAAAGGACAACGATGTGAATCTAGAAACGAATATGAAAATCTCAGGGTACTTTTTTCGTCGAAACAGTTTAATGGAGTAGAACTTGCAGACAAAGGATCATAAATGAATATAAGGAAGAGATTCGGAGACAAAACGGAGGCCTGTGGGACACAAGCATTTATTTTATGAATTTTAGACTTGAAACCATCCAATACAACTTGTATTGAACGGTTAGAAAGCTGATTTCTAATTCAACGAGGAAGAGATTCACCAATACCTAAAGCAGGCAATTTTGATAGGAGAACCTGTTGCCCAACTCTATCAAGTGCAATAATCTTACTTTCTCCAAAACGATGGAAAGATTTTTTCCACTGTTCGGTAAGATAAACCTTGAGAACACCAGTGGACCAGTATGCTATGAAAGCAATACTGTCGGTCATTAAGAAGCTTTCGTTCTTCAATTTATTTTTTAGCTGATAATCAATCAGTGTTTCCATGACCTTGAAAAGAAGGGACGTGGATGCTATTGGACTACAGTTAAAGAGAGAGGAGCGTTCGCCTTTTTTAGGGACAGGCTGGATAAATGCTATTTTCCATCCGCTAGGAAAGAGACCTGTAGAGTGGGAAAAATGGAAAAGTTTAGGCAGTGGTTTTGCCAGAGTTGAAGAACAATTTTTCAGAGATGTCAAGGTCTGTCAGTACTCTTGCAACTGCACGAGTGCGAAAGAAGATTCGTCCGATAGAATCGTTTACGCTTCCCAAAACAGGAGGACTCATGACGTTTTTCAGTAGCGTCGAACTAACAGCAAACTACTGCGATCGAGCTTACAAAGGAAGTGCCATTGTTTACGAGCGTTGAAACCGAGGATGACGTGGTGTTTCGTACGTTTTTTAAAAGTGACCAGAAATTTTGGCTACCTTGAAATGGATTTAAAAAAAAAAAAAATTGTTTGGCGCAACAGTCCGTCGTGAACCAGGGCCTAGTGACTTACAACTCTAAACCATTCCTGTGTGCGAGTACTGTTGTCAGGAATGGAAGGGACCTACAATTTTAGGCCGAATCCGAACGGCTAATTTGAGAAAGCACTTTTTCATGACATGAATTACTCTTGGAGAATTTGTCAATTCCTCGCAAGAGGCAGTACCCGCGAAAATTATTTTTTAATTAAGGTGGCACAGGCAGGGATTGAACCCAAGACCCCTTGCATGACAGTCCAATGCACTAACCATCATGCCTCGGGTACTACCTTAGAAGCATAAACTGGAATAATATTTTGGAAACCCGATCCAACAGCAAGTAAGTAGATTTTCTGAATATCAGGGTAGATAAATTATTTGAGAGCCAAGCCAAAACTAAAAGCTGCGCTCCTCACAACAAACCATTTTTCACAAATGACATACTTTCTTTGATGGAAACTCTTTCGTCTTGACAGCTTTCACCAAAAATGTACCTCTTTGCGCAACAAAATTGTTCAAGAAATTCGTAACGCAAAATCCACTTTGTATGCAACTCGTATCAAAGCGTCTTTAGGAAGTAAGCAAATTTGGAATAATTTGAAGAATATCGGTGTTGGAAAAGTATCTTGTGGTTTGGCTGAAGACATAGACATCAACGCTCTCAACAAATCTTTCGTTCCTAACCCAATTATTAACCACCAATCGTTAAATCCCCTAAAATATTTTGAAGAGATTTTTTCATCGCATACCTCAAACTCAAATTCATTTATGTTTTCTGCAATAACTGCGGAGGATGTTGTAGAAGCACTCCTCTCTATTAAATCTAATGCTATAGGCCTTGATAATATGCACCCTTTGTTTTTGAAAATTATTTCACCAACGCTCTTGCCCCTTATTACCCATATTTGTAATTCCATCTTGATACAAAATGAATTTCCAACACAATGGAAAAGGGCAAAAGTTTTACCCAATCCAAAAAACTTCAAAAGGAGACGAATTTAGGCCAATCTCAATATTGCCATATTTATCAAAAGTTTTTGGAAAATTATACAAAAACAAATGAATGAGTTTCTTAATCTTTCCAGTCTATTAACCCCCAAGCAATCGGGCTTTCGAAAGAAAAACAGCTGCAGAACTCTTTCCAACTTCTTACCTGTCGTTAGGGGTGTTCCGCAAGGTTCGATTTTTGGCCCGTTGTTGTTTTCAATCTATGTTAACGAACTTCCTTCAATTGTAAGACAGTATTCAAAACGCCTGTATGCTGATGACACCCAACTTTATTTGAGCTGTACATTGGGACGTATTGAACACTCTGCAGTATGTATAAATGAGGACTTAATCTTGATTGAGCGTTGGTGGGTTAATAACTGCTAATTTCTTAACCCAAAGAAATCAAAGTGTCTCGTGGTTTCAAAAAACAAAATTGATGTGTCTTACTTTTCAGCAATCATTTTGAATAACTGTCCTATTGCTTACATCGACTCAGCTAAAAATGTAGGTGTAGTTTTTAACCGCAGCCTTACCTGAACACATCATATAAGCAACACAATTGGGAAATCTTATGGTGTCCTACGCATTGATTTTACCTCTGCTTACTTACGGTTGTGAAATTTTTTGTAAGTTAGACTTCGTGAGTAAAAGGAAATTAATAGTTGCATTTAATTGCGCAATAAGATATATTCAAGGGCTGCGACGTTACGATAGAGTTTCGCAGCATATATCCCAACTTCTTGGGATGCCGATTGAGAATTTTATAAAATTCCGCACAATAACTTTGCTCTCTGGCAGTGGATCTTTACAATGAATTAAACTTTTTCAACTATAACAGATGTCGTGATCTAGTAATTCCGCATTTTCAGTTTCTAATATCTGGACGTCAGTTCCTTGTCAACTCAGTTAGAATTTGGAATTCATTGTCGCGAGGAATAAAAAGTATTAATAACACCAAAAAAATGGGAAAGGAACTTAAACTTTACTTTAATAATGCATAGATTAAGTTATATTCGCAAATTTGTAAAAACATGTAAGACTTGAATTAAAATCAATTGTGTACGTAGCTACTGTGCATTTTATTTACAAGCTACACTATACATAAGATATTGTATCTTAAAGTGTAAGCTAATCAAGAAATAAATTAATACTAAAAAAAATACTTTAGAACATTGTAGTATTTTATTGCCTTCATTTATGATCATGGTTCGTCGAATTTGACCATTACAGGTCTTTCTAGCTTGTTTGAACTTATTTCGGTTTTTCTCAGTCAGGTTGGCTTTATAACATAGAAAACTTACATCTCTGGACCTAAAAACCTCTTTACAGCTCGAATCAAAGCTACCAATTTTATACGTGTAACAAAACTGACATTGCTTTTTTATACCATTTAAAACAACCTTTTTTTTTAATCCAGACATTTCAATGACTCCTTAATATAATTTTAGTAATCTCAATTTTGGAAAAAAATTTGAATTTGCGAGTTTTACATCTTTAGCCATCGACTAAAAGCTTATTATTTTCTGCTCCAATCGTTTTTGATTGCAAACAATTAATATCGCGTAGAGTCGCTTTTCAAAATAATATTCACGGTTTTCTTCTTTAATCTTAAAAGATTTAATTTCCTCTTGCACTCAAAAAACGTATAAATTTCAAAAGAAGTCATTTCTCCCTTATTTATTTTAACATAAGAAAAATATATGAACTTCATTAAGTTCTTTCTCATAATTAAAAACTCTTGTTTTTAAACGGAAACGCTAATATTGGAACCAATAGAGCATAATTTCAAAGCAGTGTAGTAGTCATTCTATTTTCGTTCAGGGGCAATATGCAATACGACTGCTTCGGAGAATTATGATGGCCTTTTATTAATAAGCGCATCGGCTTTTATTGACCCTGCTCTGGCTAGGGGGGGTCATGCACAGATTGAGTAGGAAGTGAGTGATGACCTTTTTTAATGCCATCCCCATACACACGTATGAGATTAAATATAATCAGTCTGAATTAATGTAAGACAATTACATATGTCATGTCTCGTGAAGCATAAAGATTAATGGAAGTCAAAGTCAGCCTACGCATGTGTGTACACTGTACATAGGAAGTCTCTGAAGCTTAGGAAGGTTGGAAAACTCATTCACATTCAGTATTACTTATGGTTCGTCAATTTCAACTCATATTTGACTATTAGATATCTTTTTTCTTCGTCTTTTGTTAAAGTAGAAACTATTGAAAGGTCCTTCGGCAGGATATTCCTTAAATGGCAAACAAAAAGTGTTCTAGGTTATATTATGAGAAATTATCAACTTTTGGATACTCCCAGGTGGGAATGGGTGTGTTTGGTGGTCGTTAGTTTTACACCCTTTTTTTCTCTTCAATTTTTGTATAATGAAAGTTAAACTTTAAGGGGCATGAGCGATCTACGTACATAACGTAAACATTAATTGGTCTAATCTAATTGGGTTAGGTGCGTATATTTGAATACACCTAACCCTATATTCTGACTATAACCATATTTCTATACACGAGTTTTGGTATAGTTGAATTTGGAAGCCACAAAAAGACAGCAATTTTAATAGGCATAGGTATAGGGTATGGTGTGGCAAAGTTAATTTACCCATTTTTCGAGTGTGAGAAAAGTTAATTTATTCCTAAACGACCTAAATACACTATACAACGGTTATACCCCATCAGGAAATAGGAACCCGATGATTATGATGGGGATGATGACGAAGCCGATGATGATGACGATGAGGCAAAGAGAGGGTTATTATTAATATTAAAGTTAACAATGGCTGGTATTTAATATTATAAGAGGGGTTTATAAAATCATATTACACAATAAGTTGGGGTTGTTATAAATTATGTTAATTAAATATGACAGGTGATGGGAAAATTGTATTGTTGCACCTTTAAATTCGTTGTATTTTGTATTTTATTCGCGGAACGGTATATTTTTGATGTTCTTCTAAAAGTTTATAAATTTGATTTTTGTTTTGTATGTAATTTTATTAAAGTTGGTAATTTAGGGTAGTTTCTAAGCCTACTCTTAAATTATGATACAAAAGCAATTAAATAGAACAATTATTCCCTTTGTGCTTGAAGGTTTCTTTTCAATTATAAGCGTTGAAGGGTTTTTGAAAATAATTTTAAACTAATTTTTTACTTGCAACATAAAGGAACTACATAGAAAATAATACATTTCTAAAAACTTTTAAACTCGAGACTGTCTATCGAATTATTTCATAGCTTTATTTCTTGTGACCTATCTTTCGGAGAATATGCTATAAAATTGTTGCTTTCAAATCAAAAGATCAAAGTCCTACACTAAAACCTTAAATCTATAAAATTTAAAAGGAGGGACTATTTTTGTTTTTTATATTGCGTTTAATTTCAAATTATGCAAAGTCTCATACCTACCAAAACCTAAAACATAGTGATACATTGATAACTTAACCTTTGAAGTTATGTAATTTGTATAAAAGTATTTCCGAACTACCAAAGAAGGCTTATGTTTTGGGGGAGCTAAACAAAATACACCCAATTTAATGCATTGATTTGAGTCGGTTTAGTTTTGGACTAATTGGCAAAACTATCCTAATTAATATTATTTTCCCTAAAAAGATTAGGTTCAATTTCTTTTGGAAAACGTGATATAATTATAAAAAGATGGTCTACCGAAATAAAATACGAACAAATAATTAATCCTTTAAGACTACGAAGGGAGGACGATGGTCAAAGAAACTCCATACGTAGTACGTTTGATGCATACAAAACAACATGTGGAATTGCTTTACACCATACTTATAATTAAGGAAGTTTTGGAAGAACAAAATATTGAACACTTTTCTAATAACAGTTTGCTAAATTTATATAAAGCTCTGTTAATTTGTTGAATTGTAAGCCTTATTTGTTGATAGCGAAACTAATTTGTATACTTCTTAAGAAGCTTTATGGAAGTTTGGAATTCGATTTGTTTTTTAAGGCTTGTATAACATTTATTAGGCCTTTGACATTTTGAAATATAAAGTTATTGATTTGCTTAAATAACCTTCTTCTAATTTAAGCAGTTTCAAAAGATCTTTAAAGAAGCTTTATAGGAGTTTGGAGCTCGTTTTGTTTTCTTTAAGACTTGTATAACATTTATTAGGACAAATCAACTTGAAATCAGGCGTTGTAATTTTAAGAAATTAAGTTGTTGATTTGCTTAGATAACATTCTTCTAATGTGAGCAGTTTTAAAAGATCTTTTAAGAAGCTAATTAGAAATTGGGAATTCGTTTTGTTTTGTTTTCCTTAAGACTTTTATAAAACTTATTATAACAAATCAATGTGAAATCACACCTTGAAGTTTTGCTATAAAAAGTTATTGATTTCCTAAAATAACCTTCTTCTAATTTAAACAGTTTTAAAAGATCTTTTAAGAAGCTTAATAGAAATTCGGAATCCGTCTTGTTTTCTTAAAGACTTGTAAAACATTTATTAGGGCAAATCAACTTGAAATCATGCCTTGAAATTTTGAAAATAAAGTTATAGACTTACTAAAATAACCTTTTTCTAATTTAAAAAGCTTCAAAAGAGTTCTTAAAAAACTTTATAGAAGTTTGGAATTCGTTTTGTTTTCTTTAAGACTTGTATAACATTTATTATAAAAAAATCAATTTTAGACCATGCCTTGAAATTTAGGTATACAAATTTATTGACTTGTTAAAATAAACGGCTTCTGATTTGAACAGTTCTAAAGATCTTTTCAGAAGCTTTATGAAAATTTGGAATTCGTTTTGTTTTCTTTAAGACTTGTATAACATTTATTAGGACAAATGAATATGAAATCAGGCTATGAAATTTTACAATATGAAGTTATGGACTTACTTAAATAACCTTCTTCTAATTTGAGAGGTTTTAAAAGATCTTTTAAGGAGCTTTATAGAAGTATGGAATTCGTTTTGATCTCTTTAAAACTTGTATAACATTTATTATAACAAATCAATTTGAGATCATGCCTTGAAATTTAGAAATATAAAGTCATTGTTTTGCTAAAATAACCTTCTTCTTATTTGAGCAACTTTAAATGATCTTTTAAGAAGCTTTTTAGAAGTTTGGAATTTATTTTTTTTTCTTTAATACGTGTAAGCATTTATTAGGTCAAATGAATTTGTACTCAGGCCTTGAAATTTTGAAATATGGAGTTTTGTACTTACTAAAATAACCTTCTTCTAATTTGAGCAGTTCTAGGAGATCTTTTAAGAAGCTTTATAGAAGTTTGGAATCATTTTGTTTTCATTAATTTTTATTTAAAGGAGTAAGTTGTTTCAGAAAATCAATAAGTTCTAACGCCTATTTTTGAATTGATTCGTGCTCTATATGAAACCTTAAAATTTAATCAAGAAAAATGTACCTCCTGAAAGATCAAACATAACCTCATTTCAATCACGCAATGAACAATCTTTAACCTTTAGACTAGACAGACAGACTTACATACAAAAATAAAAAAAGCTTCCAGTCATATGCCCACCAGGTAAAGATTGAGTAATATTTAGATAGGCAGGTGCAAGGTCTATAAACATTAGGTATAGTAAAATCAGCAGGAGAATTATATATATTAATTCTAAGGGATTTCCACCTGCTTCTGAAAACATCACACGCAAAAAACAAGCTTCCTAACCCTGAATTCTTGATGGGAGTTCTTTTTGTAATGCTTCTTTTTTTTTTTTTTCTTTCTTATGAAAGGGAACACCTCAAGCTCAAATATAAGGAAGGCTGCCAAAGTGGCAACTATACATAATCCAACAAAACCCCAGGTGTGTTGTAAAACAAACGTACACGATGTCCTTTGATACCTTCCAAGTACATTGTTCCGAGGAAACAACAACAATACAACGAAAAAAACCCTGTCGTCGCCGCTGTCAGGATAATCACACACGAAGATAGTGATATATGAGGTATAATGTGAACTTCAATTTTTTGTTCACCCTCCTAAAAAGCCCCACATTTATCAAGTTGGCACAGTCAGTGGTGGCGAGAACCGAGATTATCAAAATTCAGTACAATCCCAAAAAAATGAAAAGCCTTTTCCTTTTTCACACTAAAAGATAAAAGAGTGCGAGAGCGTGTTTTGAAAACAGAAAAACAAATCCAATTCTATGAACTAACAAAAACACAAAAAGGACGATAATAAAAATGTTGATGGAAAAAAATTTCAAAAAAATAAGAAAAATTAATTATTCCATTGCATGAAAGTATTTTCAGGGGCTTGAAAGCCAATTTAAGAACACAACAACTTTTAACAAGCTATAGGTAGCTTATAGATAAAGGGGGGTGTAAATAGTGAGCTTAGGTTGTGGTGGCGAAGATAGTTAGTTGTTATGAAGTTAAGCAAGTTATTTGCCTCGAAAAAAAAGTTTTTGTTTTTCTTTCTGCATTTACATCTTGCTAAAGAAAAAAGGTGTAGAATGTAGGTTTTGAGTTTAAGAGAAAAAAAAATCCTGAGGGTAAGTGATTTGTGGAAAATATCGTTGCCTCAAGCAATGAAGAAAATAAGGGAACAAAAATACCAGCAAACACTTAGACACAAGAGAAAATGAGAATAAATTAACTCGATGGTAGTCCTATAAGAAAAAGTTGTATCCTTCATAATTTGATTTGATTTTGTATTACTTCTGAAAGTTGAAAGGACGAAAACAAAAATATTTTAATTTAAAAAAAAATGAATAAAAACTAAAAAGATTTAATCTGGAATTAGAGAATTTTTTGTTATTAACTTTTTGTAATCAAATTAAACAGGTTTCAGTTTTAATTTGGGCTCAATGTTAGAAGGTTATGATTTTTATATTTGTAGCTTTTGTTCTTTGTGTTTGAGATACAATTCGAAGCCTTTGATGTTTTAATTTTTTATCATTATGAGACAAACCTTACAGAATGGTTTTAATAATTTAAATAAATAATATTATTGCATAGCAAGAAAAATTGCATAACGTCAATATTTATGTAACGACATTAAAACTTATTCCATGAATACAAATATCTCTGAAAATTCAATCGTGAATACACATGAAATGTTGGGATTAAAATGAAATAGAATTGTTTCATTTGCATAACTATCAAATTGGGAATAAAATACCTTAAATTAAAAGGTAATAAATACAAAATAATTGATCACATAACAGAACCTACATTTTTATTTTCTTTATTTAATGATTCTAAAATTCTAATGGTACACTAAGGCGTATACGCAATATCTTTGTAATTGTTATCGGTCTGATGTTTTTTAATTAAAAATAATTGACATTTCTGGACAAATCATGTGGATACTTTTCTTCATCCTTTAATGTAAGGAACGAGTATTGCTATCCACTTCGAAAAAATTTTTCCTACGCATTCTGACAACAAAGTATTGACAGCAAAAGTGTTGAGTGAAAACTCATTTAAACTTTCAAATCATTCAATTTACAAAGACACTTAATTAGTCCCAAAGATATCGCTACAAATAAGGTAACTTAAACTTAAACTTAAACTTAAACTTAAACTTAAACTTAAACTTAAACTTAAACTTAAACTTAAACTTAAACTTAAACTTAAACTTAAACTTAAACTTAAACTTAAACTTAAACTTAAACTTAAACTTAAACTTAAACTTAAACTTAAACTTAAACTTAAACTTAAACTTAAACTTAAACTTAAACTTAAACTTAAACTTAAACTTAAACTTAAACTTAAACTTAAACTTAAACTTAAACTTAAACTTAAACTTAAACTTAAACTTAAACTTAAACTTAAACTTAAACTTAAACTTAAACTTAAACTTAAACTTAAACTTAAACTTAAACTTAAACTTAAACTTAAACTTAAACTTAAACTTAAACTTAAACTTAAACTTAAACTTAAACTTAAACTTAAACTTAAACTTAAACTTAAACTTAAACTTAAACTTAAACTTAAACTTAAACTTAAACTTAAACTTAAACTTAAACTTAAACTTAAACTTAAACTTAAACTTAAACTTAAACTTAAACTTAAACTTAAACTTAAACTTAAACTTAAACTTAAACTTAAACTTAAACTTAAACTTAAACTTAAACTTAAACTTAAACTTAAACTTAAACTTAAACTTAAACTTAAACTTAAACTTAAACTTAAACTTAAACTTAAACTTAAACTTAAACTTAAACTTAAACTTAAACTTAAACTTAAACTTAAACTTAAACTTAAACTTAAACTTAAACTTAAACTTAAACTTAAACTTAAACTTAAACTTAAACTTAAACTTAAACTTAAACTTAAGGATCAGTGGGGAATCCTTCTTCAGCCAAAAATGTCCCTAAAATTAATAAAAGTATTAACTTCAAATAAATTATGTGCTGTTTTTTGATTCAAATATTTTAAAATTACGTTAAGTTTTACAACCTTAAAAAATCCTTAAAAACTACCTCATGTTTTCTATGTCCAAGGACATGACTAAACAGTTTAAAATGCATTGACTGGAAGCAAACTACATAATATTTATATTTAATCGATCAACATCCTTTTTATATTATTAATTCGTTACCTTGAAAAAGAAATCATATTGAAAACAAAATACTGTACATGTGCTAGGAGCAGGATTCTCTCTATTCACGTATGTGCATATAAATTATATTTTGCATCTTTTTTCGTGCACATGTCAGCAACATTCCATACAAACTTTTATGAGTGCGAGGTCCTCGTCACTCCATAAAGGACACTCACTCGAAAGGTAGCTGGTGGTTACCTATGTACTTCGTAACTGAATATATTTGGATTCGAATATCCCGCAGAGATGTAAAATTTGCATGCATCCGCAACAACCTTTTGCCACAACGACGTGTCTTTAGATGAATATCAAAACCAAGTATAGTTTCGGTCTTTTGTCACACTCAGTGCAACCGTTTGGAGTGTATAGTTTGTCTGAAGGCAAACTCCAACCGCTTTATTTCACACTCTATCTCCCACACATATCCACACATTAAAACATATTTTATAAAGGACTAAATACATCAAGATACGAGTATAGGGTGGGTCAAAACTATCTTTCAAATTTACAAACAAATTACAACATATTTCGGAAATTTCCTTAAATTAACTACAGTACTTTAATGATTACCAATTGAATCTATAAAATGTATTATCACTTTAAATAAGTAATTGCCTTTTGACCCACCCTGTGATATCAGTGCTTGGCATTAAATTGTAAATTTCATTACACATTAAGTTGCAAATTCAATTTCTGATGCACTGTGACGTGCTAACGATTATTTTACTCTGCGATTATGACCCTGCGAATTTCATCAAGGACTTCAGGCTTAACGATTCATGCGGGTGTAAACCAGATGCAGGCGTGTTTGGTTTCTGTGGTTTGAGTAATTTTCACCCTGCTAGGCATCAATTTGAAAAAAAAAAAATACAATTTCCATCATCACAGGAAGAAAAACGGAAAACGAAAAAATAAACCAACCGACATGGTGGAAATTCAGTTTGTTGTATGCCAACAACAGCTGCTGCTTGTTATGTGAGCTTTTTCCCATTTTGTTGCAAATTCATATAAACTTGCAACAAAACGAAGAAACAGGTGAATTTTCATTCAAATCATAATAATTCTAAAATTATGTTAGATTTTTGTTTACAGCGTTTTCAAGCTGAACATCATCGTAGAAAGTAAAGGACTAACCTACAAATTATCCCTGAACAAGGTAAGGCAACTAACATAAATTATAACAAAAATAAAAGGACGAAAAAAAACATCAAGTTTACGCTACAAAAGTTTATTACATTTCACAGTTAAGTGGCTTGGGTTGGTTTATGGTATGGCATGGGTAGCAAGTGTGATGCACTTTTAATTAAATTTTCGAGATTATAATGCATTTAAACTGCTTTTAACGTTGAGCAAATAATTTCAACAATAATGAAAAAAAAGAAGAAAATAAGGCAGCTATGTGCATATGTATCTGGTCTAGAAATTTCGTTAAAGATATTAATTTGTTTAACGATGGCAATTTACGAATAGAGTAAGTGAATAAAATGTGATGCTTGCGATATGAGAAACTGCTCCAAACAATGTATTTATCATGAGAAATTTGAACATTATTTTTGAATTAATGAGATTTTATATATAAATGCAATTTTATGAAGATGGAAACTTAATTTCGAAAGGTATTATTCATTTCTTGAAAAAGCTTTTATTAGAGTTTTCAAAGGTAGTAAATTATTGAATATTACAACAATCAGTAAAGTGATTCTAAGGTTTGTTCTTGGTTCCTTAGAATTGTTTTTTTTTTCGAAATCAGTGAAAATGGAAGCAAATCTTATGAAATCGTCAATAAATTTTCGTTTTCAGAACCATGTGATAGTTTTGTATTGATTCCTTTAAAAGTAAAAAATGTTTAACAAATGTCCGTGTTTTTATATCTTAGCAAACATTTCCTGTATATTTTAATAATGTTTTCTGCTAAGCAATGTTACAGCATTGCAAGTAGTTGTAACTGGTTCGATTTTATTAATTTTTGAAATGAATTATTTTTGTATTGAAAATATGGCTGCAAAATTAATTTTTCTTCAAATTTTATTTCTAAGAAAAAGCCTAGTTATATAACTACAATTTGTAGTTTATTCGCTGACTATTTTCAATGGGCCTTACCAATAATTATTGACTAAACAAGCGTTTAGATAAACGCAACGTTAAACTTTAGAGACGAGTTTATTTGTGTGTTAACCAATAACCAAATTAAACGCGTCTTTAACTAAACTCTGCTCTATTACATTATTTACTACATTTGTTGCCAAACAGACATACATATGAGCGAATCGCATCGGTATCAAATTCCGCATTATCTAATTAAAAGTACACTGACAAAATTGCAGATATTTAAATGTTCATTGGGGGGTGTTCACCAGTTTCCTTCTGAGACCGACTGAACTTATTTTGCTCCTGGCTTGCGTTTTTAGCCGATTCCATTGCTCTCTTATTTGTATGGCTAAGGCAATAGCCAGTGGCATTTAACATTTCCTGAATGCTCTGTCAAGCTTCAAATTTAGCTTTGGGAGTTTTTCCATCCTTGAGTTTACCTTCCACTGTCATAAAAAACGGCTTCACTGCTTCAACCAGCAACTCCTTGATTGCTTGTGTCTAGTTAACGGACCGACTTCGCTTTGTTGCCATTGGAATAACAATTTACTCTGAAATAAATTGAAATGTTACTTATATATTTGAATAAAAATAAATTAATCTATTTGTTTATTTTGATTACCATTTTTTAGTTTTGCTTATTTTTATGAGCTCACTGTCACAGCAGCAGATAAAAGAAACATACGAACAATTTCTTTTCCTGACAACTGTCAGAATGACAGCACAAACATGACGTTAAACCTTAATCACGAAGTTAAACACGCGTTTCTCTACTCTAAAATTTAGAGTGACGTTTAGCGTTAAGCTGACTATTAAATTGATTATTGGTATGGTTCATTATTTAGAGTCCACTTAAATATTTAAGTCGTCACTAAATTTGATTATTGGTAAGGCCCAATCAGTTTACTCTTTAGATAAACCCCTATGCAAAAACGACCTTATATGAGTAAATTGGTCAATATAGGTTCTTTAGTTTTTAGTCCTTTTAAAGTAGAAGAAATTTTATCTAAATTGGATGGTAATAAAAGTGAAGGGCTTGATGGGATTGCGATAGCTCAACCAGTTTCGTTGATTTTTAATCTTTCAATAGCCAAAGGACAATTTTTGGATTGCTGGAAGGTTTCACTCTTATCGCCAGTTTTTGAATCGGGCTTGAAGCAGGATATAACCAATTACAGACCTATTTGTAAAATGTCTTGTATTCCAAAAGTATTTGAAAAGTTCGTTTGCAACAGGTTAACTGTGTTATTTCAGGACCATATTTCGGTGTCTGAACTTGGGTTTGTAGCAGGAAAATCAACAGCAACAAACTCAGCATTAATAAGCAATAACATTATTACAAGTATGGGAAAAGGGTTGCAATAGATGTTATTTTTACAGATTTTGCAAAGGCATTTGACAGAGTTAACCATTAAATTTTAATAAACAAACTGACTTCTATAGGTATTCACTCATCCCTACTAAAGTGGCTTGAATCATATTTAGCTGGTAGAATTCAAATAGTTAAAGTTGATAGCTTGCTCTCGAAACATATCTCGGTCCCATCTGGGGTTCCACAAGGAAGCCATTCGGGTCCATTATTATTCTTGTTGTTTGTAAATGATATACCTGATATTTTTCATGCTTCAAACTGCCTCCTTCTCGCGGATGTTCTCAAACTTTTTCATAAGATTTCTTGTCAACCCGTGTGTTTTATTCTTTTGAAAGATATGTTGAGGCTCAATAATTGGAGCAAGCTAAATCACCTTCTGTTAATTGCTTCTAAATGTCAAGTATTTTCGTGTTTCCGAAATTCTGATCCCATCAAATAAAATCAAATGGGGTGGCGCAACAGTCCGTTTGTGAACCAGGGCCTAGTGACTTACAACTCTCAACCATTCCTGTGTGCGAGTAATGTTGTCAGGAATGGAGGGGACCTACAATTTTATGCTGAATCCGAACGGCTAGTTTGAGAAAGCACTTTTTCATGACAAGAATTACTCTTGAAGGATTTGTCAATTCCTCGCAAGAGGCAGTACCCGCGAAAATTAATTTTTTTAAATTATGGTGGCACAGGCAGGGATTGAACCCAAGACCCCTTGCATGACAGTCCAACGCACAAACCATCATGCCACGGGTACTAATTCTGATCCAATAGTGTTTTATTATTCTATCAACCATCTAGGTCTAGGAGTAATCTTAGATACAAATCAACGTGAGCAAATCAAATGCTTAGTTTCTTAAACAGAAACACCAAGGAATTCTCAGATTTATATACCTTAAAATCTCTGTACAATTCACTGGTAAGGTCAGTTCTTGAATATTGTAGCATTATTTAGAAAACTTATTACAATAATTCAATAGACAGAATTGAAAAAGTTCAGAAACATTTTACAAGGTATGCCTTTTATAAGCTAAACTGGGGGATTGTAAGGCCTTCCTTTATCGTGGGGCTTATTTTTTACTAACTTTTATAAGAGACATCGTAACATTTCATATCAATTGTCCTCCTGTACGAAGACTAGTCAATTATCATGAATTAAGCTATCAAATTCAACTTCCTGCAGTTATTCATTTTCAATTGATAAAATTGACAAGCTGTTTAGTCTACCTTGTAGCACTGTGCTTCGAAGTTCATTTTTTATCCGGTTCAATGTCGAAAATGATCGCTCTCCATTGCAGTTTAAAACCATCACAGATGTGTTCCTAATTTCATTCACTGTTATTAGACTGTATAATTTTGATATTGTAATAAGATCTTCATTTATATCTTTATTGAATTCTTTTAAATACTTTACAAGGTGCAGGCATTCTACCTCAAGTTCTTCTGCATTAACATTTCTATGGTATTTTTTTGAAAACTGTTTGCAACTCCACAGAATTTAATTATTGCAATTGACAAAAAAGACAAACAATGCCAAAATTTCTTGATAGCAATTGGATCGTATTTTTAATTGCAACGTAATAGTGTCAATAATTTGAAAAGGTTTTTTAAACTTTTCTTTCCGAATTAGCTTGACGAATTGTGCAGGACATCAAAATATATTGCATTTTTAATAAAACATAGTGAACATAGCAAATTGCCAGCATCGTCAATCGTTATTGTTTCTTTTTGAAGGCTCTCGCTGGTTTTTTATAGTCTTTCTAATATTGTGCTATAAAATTTCCGTTAAAATGAGAAACTCCAGTTTTGACATTTTCTGAGACAGGCTTAGCGCTTAGCTTTTTGTGCTTGCTTTGGATCTCTAGAAAAAGATGTCAAGGCTTCCGTAATTTGCTTATAACCATGATGGAGCGCGTTGATTGCATCAGTTGTGCAGATCATCTTGTTTCAGAAAGGCTTTAAAGAACTCTATGTGAACCTATACATTCATTCAATTTATTCCAGCGACGTTTGGAAGCCGAAAAAAATGTTGTATATTTTTTGAACCACTTGAAAGAAATTTTTTGCCTCTTGCACACAACCAGCTGCATGAAGGCCTACTAAGTAGAGTAGAACGAAAGCAGAGATGTTAAAATATTGTTGACAGCGTGCACAGATGTATGATTAAAGATTTATATTGCCAGAGGTTTAAGATGCTAAAGAGGAGAAGTTCAACGGAACGGAGAGTAAAATGAAACTAATTTTTCTGTTACTGTCTTTTAACCTTAGTCCTTTTGAGTTAGTGGATTTTGGGGCCAAATAATTGCGGGCCCTGGGCCCTGGCCCACCGGGCTCATGTCTTAAGACACCACTGTGTTAATGGAAATACTCAACACACAAAAATATATTTTCAAAAATTATAGAAAATTTCATAAAAATATATTCCACCGGTTTTTTAGAAAATACGAATTTTTGATTTTGAACAAAAAATTGTAATTGAAGCTGCTTAATCCATCTGTCAACTTACATATTTTTATAAAGACAAATTTAGGCAATAATTTCTGAACCATTTTAATTCTTTCTCAATAAATAAAAAAGATTCTTTGCCAGGAATAAATAAAATGGTTTTTTATACGGAATAAATTGGATCTAGTATCTTATAAAAATGTTGCAATACCACATTTTTTAATATTGAAATATAATCACCAGTTAACAATGCAGTCAATATCAATCTAAGATCTTACACAACTTAAAATTTTGAGATCATCGACACATAAAAGACATTTGGAAAATAAAACATAATTAGGAAAATTTTTAATCTAAACAATAAAGAGGAGTGGCCCTAGATGTCTGCCTTGCGGTACACCAGAAAAGATTTTTACTTTATACTTTTACTGCAATGTTATGATAATACTTTTTTCGCCTCATTTTACTAGACTATTCGTTCGTCATTAGTAAGACATTTATTCAACCATTTTGATAGATTAATACTACGAAGAAAGACGTTTTTGAAGTATGGTAACATTTTTAGAAAAAATCAATAGTGTCAAACTTTATGAGAATTTGATAAATATTTTTTTAAGAAATTTAAATATAATGTTTTAAAATTAAGAGTTCCAAATTCATCAAAATGTTCACTTTTAAAATTAAACTAAGTTCTTTTCTTGATAGCATCTCAAGCCTGTCAAAGGAAGATCTTAAGCAAGCAGAGCACTTTTAAGTTTAAAAACACAGAACAGCATAAATTCCTCACAATAAGATTTCTAGATTTTACTTCTTTATCATACAATTTTGCCATAAACTTAAGTAGTATAACTTTGTAGACTAGACTTTTTTAGAAAATTTCCGAATCTGTTGCAAATAAATTCTCGATTGTCGTCCTTAAACAGATGAAATGTGTACTAAGTAGAAATGAGCAAATACTTTCAAGCGTTGAAAACAGAATGGATATTTTGCGATTCCAGTTAAACTTAGTTTTATGCACAAAGATTGATGTAAATGCTTGAAAACTACCTAAGTTTATAATGTACTCTTTAGATATTTAAAAGAGCTTAAACTTATTTTTGCTCATAAATCCCAATATTGTAAACCTCTCAAAGAACTTAATTTGATACTTCAATATTCAAAATTTCAACATTCTTAATTTGGATATTTTAATGTGGTAAAAATAAAAATATTTTCATTAATTAAACATATATATATATATATATACATCCATATTTACCTTAACTAAAGCAGTCTTTTAATACCTACCATTCAAAAACTTTTGTACCAGATGCAAACTTACACAGTAAAAATCTACATTGTACTTCGATAAACTCGATATAATAAAAGCAAACTTGTTTGTTGAAACTTTATACAAAAATTATTCGCAAACTTTAATAATGACAAAAACATTTTAAACTATTCTATAAAATGTTGCTGAGATAGGTATGGGGCCTTAACAATATTTTAGTTTTAAAAATTTACTTAAACCAATAAGCTAAAAATGCCTCTAATCCTCTACCTTTTCAAACTATATTCTTGGCTTCTTACTTCTTCTTCTTCTCATTTTGACCTAAGAACTTAACATCGTCAACCTATAAAACGAACTTTTGCAATTTCCATTGAAAACCTACCTAATGCTGTTAGTCTGCTACTAAAATGTATAGTATATGTGAGGACTTAAAAGAATGTGGATTTACAGTTTCCCTAAATTATTAAAACACAAGAAGTCTGCTTTCTTCAGTCTGTATCTACAGATAGCTATACATATATCTTGTATATTCTGCTTGAAAAGTCGACGAAGAATTTTAATGAGGCATCCTCAAACTCAACCTCCCTCTATATTATATATCTCAAGACACCTACCTACCTTCCTTTCCTATATAATGTATAGTATCATTCCTGATGATGGAAAGAAAGTAATAAAATGTCTTTAAATTAAATATCTCTGTATAAGGAGGATATATCCTTACCTATAGTATATGTAGCTCCATCTACAGTAAATGTGGCAGCTTTGCATTTGTTGAAGAACTTCGAAGCAAAATCCATAGCACTACTTTTGATGGCAGACACCCGGCGCATGGGTGATCCTGGGCAGGATGCTGTTGAGGAGCTGCTACCAGCACTAGCACCAGCACCGCCATGGGAAGCACTAGCAATAGGACTTCCACCTGCCGATGCTGATGTAGTTTTCGATCCATTGCGTCGAATGTATTGGGGTGATGTTATCCTTGAAGGTGGGTTGGACATTCTTTTTGAATTTATTTTTATTTTTATTGCTTATATATATAAATTTTCTTTTTCTTTTGCTTTCTTTTTCTTTATTTATTTGCTTAACTTTAACTAGCAATTTTTCACTGAATAGATTTCATTATTTGCGTTTTTGTAAGTGTGCGTTGTTTTTGAGATTAGGTATCACAAAATCATATTTTTGTATGTTAATGATTTTGTTTCATCAACTTCATTGCCTCTGATTTTTGTGTACAATGTTCTGTGACCTGTTTTATATATATATATGTAAAATTGAAGGATATAATTTATATAAATTTAATTAAAATAAAACAAATTGTATTTATTGAGAAATCGTTCAATACAGCCGTTGGCGTTTTTTGGATTGTTAGCACAATTAAATAAAGCAGTGACACATATTAATTGGTAACAGCCGGGATTTCAACATTTTATTGTTTTTCTAAACCAAAACGATTTTAGTTTTCACGCCTTCATTTACCCTCCTCCCTTCTCCGTAGTTTTGTTCTTGTTTTTTACTGTTGGTTTTGTTTTTGAAAAAAAAAAAACAATTTGTTTCGATATTAATTGGGCAGAGAGAAAAATTGTGCGCTAAAATAATATTCAACTTGTAATTTGGAACACTCTTGTTGTTTTCAATCCCCGTTTGTAAGTGACATTGTCTAATTAAAGTAGAAAATGGAAAATTTAACTCATTCGAAATCATTTTTAACACCCTTTACATCTAAAAGAGGTTTGACCTCTTACAACAGAAGTTTTTAGAACTTTTTTGAAATAAAAAGTTCTGTTGCAAGTTAAAGAGTCAAAGTACGTGCAAATTAATGAAAATAAGAGAGCAAGTCTTTCAATAATCACAAAAACTTATTCTAGAAGATTTTTTTCAAATCGAGAGCCTGTTTCATGGAATATACTGGCATCTAAGTAAATCAATGGTTTTGAAAGTTATCTTTCATTAAATTTGTTCACGTTTAAGGAGATTCGTACTTTTTTCATTCGCACGTTCAGGATACCTTTTTTTGTCAACCATGTTTCAAGAAGTATTAAAAATATCGATTTCAATAAAATTAGTTTAAGATACAATAATATAAAGTTATGAAGAACATATTACAAATTCTTTTAAGCCTGTCTTTTTATCTTATGAACCAATAACGCTATTGACTTCAACTTAATTTTATATTTAATATTACAACGTTGAACAGAATTGGTATGAAGTTTAACAAAAACTGGAATTATATTCTTTTGAAATATTCCAAAAATACTGACAAAAATATTTGGGTCGAATATTTTGCACCGAATATTTACCCACAAAATTATTTAATTGAACTTTCTTGACATTTTTAGAAAAATCGATCTCAAACTTCTTTTTTCAAAAACAACTTAAAAGAAGTGTTAAAAATTGATTCCTGAATCGAATATCATAGCAATGAATAAAGGTTGATAAAAGTTTTAGAAAAATTAAATTTACAAAATGAAAACGTTGCAAAAAATCACGACAAAAATTTGATAAAAATGGATTTTTTATTCAATATCTCTGAAACAAATAAACGCTTTGACATCAAGATATTAGTTTGTAGCATCAGGTATTTTTTTTAATCTAATTGACGACATTTTTCTTATAAAAATGAAAACCGAAAGTAAATTTGGTTTAAATTTGCTTTCAACAAAATATCTCGAGAATTAAAAAGATATTATTAATACACTTTTTAGAAAAATCATACATTTTATTCGCAAAACTCGGAAACAAACAAAAAAAAACTAAAAATTGATAAAAATCGGTTTATACTCTTTTCATCTAATACAATGTTAACTTATATAATCTCAATTTGAAAAGTTTTGTAAAACTTTTGAAAAATCCAAAAATGTACAGAAAAATAAAAACCTTGATCTAAAATATACCAACATTTTGACCTAAGATCTTAAGAACAAAGAGAGATATTGATTTTATTTAAAAGGCTACTGTTTTGAGCCAACCAGTTTTGAAACAAATGAATATGCTGAATTGAAAGCTGTTTAATCCATACAAAAATACTTCTACATTCGTTTAACTTCTAGAATAATATCTGATAAAAAAACAGCTGATACTTAAATTTTTGATTACATGTCCTTTCAAGTAAAAATAAATAATTTGAAAATTTTAAGAGGGCAACAATGGAAAAATATTATTGTACTTATTTGGCAACTCCATTTGCATGTGTTATAACTTTTATAAAAATTGGTGTTTTTTTTAAACGTGATGTTTTCAATCTTGCATTACTTTTTTCGAAGTTGCTCTTTTTGATAAGTTTAGTTTTCCATTTTATAATGAATAGGCAAACTCTTTAATAACGTTTGCAAATTTTTAACCAACATAATGGTGTGGTACACATGAAGCAAACTATTTACTGTAGACAAATTTTAATCTGGTCTCCAAGATCGAGCGATTTAACTCTACTGGACGTTTGTGAAGCTATCCCAAATTATAAATAAATAAATTGGGTGGCACAACAGTCCGTTGTGAACCAAGGCCTAGTGACTTAAAACTTTCTACCATTCCTGTGTGCGAGTACTGTTGTCAGGTATGGAAGGGACCTACAATTTTAGTCCGAATCTGAACGGCTGATTTGAGAAAGCACTTTTTCATGACAAGAATTACTCTTGAAGGATTTGTCAATTCCTCGCAAGAGGCAGTACCCACGATTTTTTTTTTTTTAAATTAAGGTGGCACAGGCAGGGAATGAACCCAAGACCCCTTGCATGACAATCGAACGCACTAACCATCATGCCACGGGTACTACAAATTGCTTGTCTAAAAAAGGATAAAAACGCAACTGATTTCTAGAAAGCACTGAAGCTTTTGAGTGGAAAGAAGACTTCAATGTCTGCAACTCTGAACATAGACCTTTTAAAACAAATTCTTCGCTTCCAATCCGATATGCAACTACTTTTATAGCCCATGAAATTCTTGATGCGAAGTTTAAGTAGCTATACAAAACTCTAATGATGCCACATGTCTTGGGGATGCCAGAATACCTTTTGAATTTTATAAACATCTTAAAAGTAAAGTCTGGAACCTGTCACTTAACTTAAAATAATGATAATTGGAATCGATGGAACTAGTGCAAGTATCTGCACCTCTAACCTGAATCTCGATAGACACCTCCGAGCAAATGTAGTAGAAGAAGAGCTTGCAATTTGTAACCTGTGGAGAAACCGTTTCACATATTGCTAAATACAAAGTTTTTCGAGTAACCGCAACTACAATTTTTTTTAACGGTACGCAAATGTGGGGATACAAGTCGTCCGATGCATTAGAAAAGTTGCTTCGTTTTTTTTTTATCAAAAGCACCATAAGGCTGCCGAGTATGACACCCAACACCTAGAAACAGGAACATACCCCATTTTCTTGGATATTCTCAAATTACACTTAATTATGTGGCAAGAATTATGGAGATGGGAGAAAACAGGATTCCGAGACATGTGCTAAGTCACGTTATTAATTCTAGAGGAGCATGCGTAGGTGATAGTGGCATAAAATGGCAAAAGATTCCTCAACATCTTTTTCAATATCAACTGAAGATAACCCTTCTTCGCTTAGTTCGAAATTTGATGATTTGTTGATGAAAATCAGAAACAGGATGTACGACCAGTTAACTGAGGAAACGGAATCATAATTATATAGAGCTTACTACAGTAAAGATAACCACTTTTTGGAAAAAAAAAGTCCTACTTTTTGGCCGATTACACCATACGCAATATAAATACAATCTTTAAAGTCAGTGGTGAACTCCTCAGCTTTGACTTTATTCCTCACCGTTCAGATCTTCCTCTATGGTGTGATCTATGCAATCGAAGAGAACTTGAAGACGTGTTCCATTTTTTTTGGAGTTTTTTCAATTCTGAAAGAATTTCGCAATAGACAATTTGGAACTGATGTACTCAGTTTAGAGGAAACCATAAACTTGATGAATGAAGAACGAGGGTGGGAAGTCTTATACCAATATTGTTTGAGTGCTTTACAATACAGAACATGTTAATCAATGAAAGTTTGTAATGTATACAAATTTATTTGCAAAACTGTTAAATTTCATTTTTGAGAACGTTATATTAGAATTTTTTACCATTATTATTATAAATATCAAAATATGTCAGTCTGGAAAAGTGTCGAAAATCGTGTCTCTCCGCTGAAATTTTTTCAAAATCACCGAAATCATTTTTAACCCTTGTCTTAAAAAATTATATTCATTTTATTTCATCTAGAAAACCACTCGTCTAAAAAACACATTTCAGTAATAACTAACTTTAGGCTCGGTACGATAAATTATGTCCCAGGTCATTTAGATACATCGGTATAAAGTATCGGACTAAGATTGCAACCTTGTTTTAGTTCACGATTCATTTCTTTTTTAATACACTCACAATGAAAATTTGTATATCGTTTGGATTCGTTGTGCAAATTAGTCAATAATTATTCGTTAAATTGCCGGCGATTTGTTTTATTGGTTTCATTTATGCTTTAGTTGTTGTTGAGAGAGTTTTTGGAATCATAACCAAGAGCGTTTATTATATGATTCTTTGGAAAACCATCAACAAAAGGAAATAAATTGGAATAATAATCATGAGTAAAAAGCTTTTAAATTTATTTTTTAACGATCATTATTACGAAATTAATTCCGGTTCAATGTTAAATCTTCTTCATTCAAAAAATCAGCTTACAAAGTATTTATTTTATAAATGATCATTAAAAAAACTATGTTCAACAATTTATTTTACAAAAACAGTGAATTTATCTCCATATGAAACATTTTTTCTTCAGAAAACTCAAATGTGTATAGCGTATAATAAATTGTATGTGCTTTTGCATAGCTTGTTTATTTTGCTTTGCTTTGATGCAAATGCAAAGAATTTATGGCGAAATGAAAGTCACAGAAAAATGTGTGACGTTATTCAAAGGACGAAAAAAGGACAAAGTTCTTTTTTGTTCCCGACTTTAATGGAGCTCCCAGTATTTCAGGACAATTTGTACAATGACGTGCACTATGTGCTTTATCTAGTTTTAAGAGAATTTTTTTCTCAATGACAGAAAATAAAACTGAATATACTAGAATGACTTTTTATTTTCCGTTCATGTTCATATAATGAACATTTTCCTTCCGTTTTTACTATTTTAGGCATTTTTAAAAAGCGATTCAGTACTAACAAACACATGTTTTTTTTGAAAATGACTTTGAATCTTAATTCAATATTTTAAAAAATGACTCACTTATCTATCTCGACCTGAAATAGTTAAATAAAATTGTATCTTGCTTAGCTTGAGTTTTAAAAATGAGTAACTTTTATCTGTCTTGTTCATAATGTGAACCAATACTTTGCTATATTAATTATAAATGAGAATTTAACTAAGACAGTAAGAAGTTTAATATTGTTTTCAATCATCAATTTGATTGATGATTTGACTGTCACAAATTTTCAAGGGATTCCTTTTTTTAATAATAATTCTCCTTGAAATTTGAATTTCAACACACTTTGATTTTTTTGGGAATAAGAAACTCAATGAACAACTATCTTCTTGTTGATCAATAACCGTCATCCTCATCAAAACCTGTAATTGACTTCCTTCCCAAATAAAGGAAATAAAAGACCTTCGTTATTAGTTTTGTTTTTTTTTTCTTTTTGGGTTAAAGCCAATTGTTGTTTATTGGTTATTGATTTTAAAATCCGCTCAAGACAAAATATTTTCCCAGAAGAAGAAGAAGAAAATATTCATAAATTTAGATAGGTTCACATAATAACCAGACCATGAAAAAGAAACTCAATCAAGTGAATAAAATGTTGTGAAAAGTCCATATCTAAATTTTTCAAAACCCTTTTCATATATTATATAAATCCTTAACTACCGGTTCCAAAAAAAAAATTGAATGCTTCAATGAACAGAATCGAATTACTTTTGTCCGTAGATATTTCTTATATTTTTAACATAGCTAGGTATAACGTTTCTAGGGCTCAAATTTAAAGTCAAGTAAAACAAATGTTAACTTTAAGAAACAAATATGACTTTCAGGGATCTGATTTACGGCTCACATAATCTCAAAACACTATGCTACAGTAAAAAAATTTCTTTTGAAGTGGCCTTGATGAGGTTGTAGCTATGAATATGTAGATAACTTTATGGTATTTGAAAATGATTGGAATTTAGCCAGAGAAATAAATGGATCCAACTTTGTGATTGGTACAAATATGTCTGCTGATCATCTTTCATACCACTTCCAAAACCTGCTCTCAAATCAACCTGATTTGTCCTTAGCTTATGCAGAACCACTGGTTATTGAGCAAACTTTGGACTGTGAAAGCGAAGACGGAATTCCATATGAATACTTCAAAACTGCAACACCAGCTTTCGTTGATAAGCTAAAGCAGATTTTCAACAGCATTCGCTCAACCGGCTTTATTCCTTTCTCGTTCAAAAAATCTGTTATTTTCCCTTTCATAAGAAAGGTGATCCAAACAACGTCGAAAATTATCGGGGAGTATCATTTATGAATGTTATGGCTGAAATATTTGTCGGTGTTTTATTGAACAGAATAGAAAAGTGGGTGTAAAATAACAGCATTTCAACTGACTTTCAATCGGGTTTCAGGAAAAACTATTGTACTGTGATATATTTGTTTTAACGTCAATTATCAAAGCATTCCAATCCAGAAATAAGAAGATTAACGCTCTTTTTGTTGATTTTAAGGCAGCTTTTGACCTTGTGGGCAGAAATGCACTTTTTTTTAAACTCTCTCAACTCGGAATCTCCTCAAAACTTTTAAATGTATTAAGGAATATGTATACTGGTACAGCGGTTTGGGAAAGATCTACGTTCTCACAATGATTTGATCCTAACGCTGGTGTTAAACAAGGGTGTCCTTTGAGTGCTTTGCTGTTTGCGTTGTTCATTAACGATATTGGAAAATATCTTCCTGGTGGAGTTCGGATAGCTGACACTACAATCAATGTTCTACTCTACGCAGATGATCTAGTGATCCTTTCAGAGACATAAGAAAATTTGACAGCTTGCAATAAATATTGAAAAATCCAAAATCATGGTATTTACAAGATCTTCTCACAGTTTGGTTAGAGAAGGTTGGTTCTTCAATGGTCATCGTCTTGAAATCACTAAAGATTACAATTGTTTGGACATGAAATTAAACAAAATGATGGATTTCAAAAATCATCTCATTGAAAAGGCGAAGTCTTCGGAAAGTTTGCTGAATATGACATGGAGGAATATTTTCTCAAACCAAAATGTATTGCTGTCAGCTAAATACAAAATATTTGAATGGGTTGTTAAAAAAGTCTCTTTGTTACGCCGCACAAGTTTGGGAAACAGATGAATTTAAAGCAATAGAATAGCTGGAAAGAATTTTTGTAAAAAAATGGAACACCTAACTACCCCATTTATTTAGAAACGGGGATTGCAAAACTGTTTACCAACACCCTTAAGATGCAGGCCGACTACATCTGTAAAGTTGCTTCGCATTCAGATGCTCGTTTGACTAAGAAAATGCTCCTTTATGAAAAGCGGAATAAGGACTGGTGGGTTGCAAAATGCCAATAATTCAAAAACACGAAGACTTCTGTTCGAGAAAAATAAGAAGCAGAGGCTGAGCAATCTGAGAGCAGAATAATTCACTCACAACTAAATCAAAACATTTTAAGCAATAATTATTTTGAAAACTCATTCGGCTATAAAGAAATATCGTTAATATTCAAATCCAGATGTTAGCTCTTAACCTGAAATGGCAGTCCATACAACGGAAATTTCAAGCAATTCCATTTTTTAAGCATTTGCGCAGTGTTAAGACACTAAAGACTAAGATTTTTCCAGCAAAACAGTTTTACAATGCAAGAAGAATAAATAGTGTAAATTTGTGTTTCAAGTTTACTTTTGGAAAGAGTTTTAAAAACACATATAGAAACTTTTACAATAAGTTCGATTTTGGAGAAAAAATATTGTTCAGGCTTAGATGCTACTCACACTAATACCTTCCCATTTATGTTTGTTTTTTGATAAAACTTAAAATTTTATAAAATATTGATAACAACAGTATGTGTTAGATAAAAAGTTTGAAGTCAAATTTTTTCTTTTGTCATGATTCGAAAACTATTATTTATCAATTTTTAGATAAAATTAAAAACATTATTTTGCATATGATAAAATACATTTTATTCCAATATCTGTTTTTATTCCCGAAATATTTTAGTCAAAAACCATTTTAACACATTTTTAATTGATACTTAAATAGCTAGGTTTGAAATTTTTCAAAATTCGAAAAATACAACAAAGAACTGAAAGAAATAACAATAGAAACACTAGAAAAACGATAATTCTGATTATTGATCAGTTTCGTGATAAATATTTAAGAAATCTTGGAAGAATGGTATTAATTTAGGGATCGGAAGTTCAAGAACTATTAAATTAGGAAGATTTAAGGTGAATCTCAGCAAAAAGTAGAAATTTGAAAATTAAACACTTATTTTAGATGATATCGAAGAAGATAGTCGAAAGCGACAGCTGTCAATAAAGTGGAGAAGTTTATCTGAAGATGTTTCCAATAAATGTAAATAAATACTCAAAAGCTTGTGAAAGTGAAAATAAAGACTCCTTTAATCTACGACATTCTTATTGCAAGTGAGTGATTGAAACTTAAGGCATTTTTAACCATTATAAAAAATACATATGTACATAGGCTGCAAGAAACATATTATGCATGAATGTGATCAATCCACCGCCATCTGAAACAGACTTGCAAATTCTCGAAATACGATCAAGAAACGATAACTTAAATAGTTTTCTGGTCAGGACTGATTCGAAACAACAAGTTATCTCTGCACTCAAGTCATCTAGCACACTATGTAACACTGTAATCAAAATGTCAAAGGATCTGCCAGCCTCTGTCCGGCAAAAGAAATACAGATTGATGTGTTTAACTCGCAAATTAAAGTGCTGGTTAGGGATGATAATATGTTTATCGAGAAAAGTGTTTTCCGCTGGAGCCCGACGTTGGGTTTGATTAATATCAACTACCATAACAATGCCACAGATGGAGTTAAAATTCTTAATGACAATTACAATGCAGACATAGTTCAAAAGCTGTGTTCTCTAATTGTGACAGATGATACTTCGGGTGATAGTGCAGCCAATAAAAATAAAACAGATCCTGCGCCTCCTGGTTGTCAGGAAAGAGCTTAGCAAAGTCACCTACCACCGTTAGATATTCTAAGGCATAGGTTGAAGCTGCCGTCTGCAAAAACACTATTAAACAAAATATTGAATTAAGAACTTTTAAAATAATTAGCTATAATATATCAGGATTGAATAATAAATTCGTATTCAAAACTTTTTTAAATTTATAAACAATTATGATTTCGTTTTTTATATTAAAAATTAATAGTTAAAGATGAATGTTATCTTTATGAAAATAATTTTGTTAATTTTAAGTTTATATGGATTCCAGCAACAAGATCAAATACGCGAAAAAGAGCTAGTGGCGGATGTTATTTTGGCTTCAAGAAATCTCTATCTGATATAAATTGCAAATTCAAGGTGGAAAATGAAGTCAATTTATTAGAAATTAAAATGGGGACAACGAAGTTGATTATAATTCCATCGTATATATAAATTGTAATCAGTGGGATCGAGATTTTAATGTGCTCAATATTTTATAGAGAACAATAAAATAAATAAATAAAAGTGATGAAGTTATGATAATCGGTTACCTTAACGCAAGGATAGGAATTAGTGATGGAAAAGAAAACAGATTTGCGGGAAAAATAACGAATTCGAAAGACACTACTGCCAATGCAAGAGGAACTACATTGTTAAATGTTTTTGATGCTTTAGGTTTTCGAATATTAAATTCCGTTTCTGAGGCTGATAAGTGTGTATAGTATAACTTCGTAGGCCAATAGGGTAGTTCAGTGCTTGACTACAGTCTAATAAAGTGAAATTGGATTCCTATAATTTCAGATTTCATGGTCAAAAGTGTCCCGTTTTCTGATCACTTGCCATTAGTAGTTGAATTCCAAACTAACTTAATAGAGCAAGATAATATAACGGTTTTAAGCACAAGTATCGATGGAACATGGAACAAAATCTTCCTACGGCGACCCCAATTTCAAAAGGCGACATTGAAAAAAACTAGAAAACTTTCATGCCCGGAATCAAGAAAATACCAGGAAAAAATTCTTAAAAGACAAGAAAAATGGTTCGATGTAGATTGCGAAAAAGCACACAAAAAATCATTCGGATGGTTAAAAGCTTTTGGAAAAATTAGCTGCCATTCCTTCAAAAAATGTATTTAATAGCAAAAAATGCAGAATTCAAAGAAATATGCACGGAAAAAAAAAACAAAGTTTTATAAAACCGCTCTTAAACCTACAAACTGCAAGGATGTCAGGGAATTTTGGATGGCGATTAACCAATTAAATGGAGCTAAACCAAAATTCAGTTTGAAACTTAATATCGATGTATTGTATAATCACTTCCTGTTACTTTTAAACCGAGAGAGTCTTCCGCTTCCTATCCAATACGCTTAACCTTCGTACTCGAATGATATTTTGAATAGTGTCATAACTCATGGTGAAATTAAAACCGTATTAGTTGAATTGAAGGAATTCTTCAAATATGGAACAGAAAGTTAGCCTTCCTTTAAATTTAACATGCAGCACAGGTATGGGGAGGGGAGACATTTGAAAATGTGGAAAAACTTCAGAGGTTCTTCATTAAAAGATGCTTTCGTTTACCGAAAAACACCCGAATCTATATGATCTCAATTGAGACAGGATTACCACCACTCTTCATCAAAACTATTGTATGTAATATTGATTATATCAAAAAAGTTTGTAAAATCTGTGGTATAAGAAGGTAGAAGACCTTGCTGCCTACTGTAAACAGTTTCTATCTATCTATCTATCTATCTATCTATCTATCTATCTATTTATCTATCTATCTATCTATCTATCTATCTATCTATCTATCTATCTATCTACCTTTCTATCTATCTATCTATCTATCTATCTATCTATCTATCTATCTATCTATCTATCTATCTATCTATCTATCTATCTATCTATCTATCTATCTATCTATCTATCTATCTGTCTATATAACTATCTTTCTATATGTATAAAAATAACTTGCTGTTCGTTAGTCTCACTTAAGCTCGAGAAATTTCGTAGAGGTCTAGGGAAGGTTTAAAAGGCAAGAAAAAATAGAATCCATCCATCCATCCATCGATCGAATCCAAAGGGGCTTTCATGCCAGATGACTGGGTTCAATTTCTGTCTGTAGTAGAAAATTCATCTTGGAAACCTAAACTTCTCAAATCGGTCGTCTTGATTCGATATAAAAATTGTAGGTCCCCTCCATTCCTGACATTACTCCTATTAAGAAATAGTTGAAGGTTGTAATTCAGTAAAGATCGACAAGATTAATTCACCAAATTCAATGAAATAAACTGTTCAAAAAATGAGGACAAGTCTATTATATCTTCTGACCTATTTAGAAGTCTTCTTGCGATGTTTCTGAAACAGTTTCCGAAACTATTTACTTCTTCAAAAATTAGTGCAAAAATTCATTAATCAAAACTCTATTAATAAAAGTCCTCATGATTTCATTCAGTAACTCAGGATAAGGACTTACCTCATCCGAGAATTGATTTGTTCCATTACATAAAATTAATTTGTAGAATTCTATTTTGGATTCATTTATTTATTTAAGGAATTCCTTCAAAAACTTTCAACAAGTTTATATCTAATTTCACCACTTGTTTATACCAACTTAATAAATATTTAGGTACCCGCATTCAGTATAGTTATTTGTCTACAAAACCAACTTCCACAAAACAACTCCACTTCAATATACTGTATTACGAGTTAAAAGTTGTATGATTGATATAAACTCAAAATGCCTTATGCTTACTTCGAGCATATATATCCAATCATGACCCTATTGGTAGTCAACTGTAAAGTTCCTGGGAGATACATATATCCTGAAGCCTAAGTTCTATGCTGTTGCGTAGATACGAATAACGATATCCATCTATATATACAGGACGAAATATAAATGTATAGGCGTATGCGAGAGCGAATCTGCATAATATGATGATGGATATTTGCCTCCGGAACACGTAATTGCATAACGACAAACACATTTGGGTAAGGTCCTTTTGCATCCTTCAAAAAGCCATAAACCAAACAACATACACACATATCGATACATCCTATAGATACATGCGATTCTCGATGATGGAAATGCATCATCAATCGATAAATTTTCTCTAGATACTAATAATAGTCAGTTTCTTCTACAAATATGTGAAGGATTCTATGCAATGAGCGCAAGTTTTAGAAACACACTTTCATATCCTTTTTTTATCCATAAGGGATGCAATACCCGGATGGATGGTTGGACAGACTAGACACATGAGAAAATTGATAGAATTTAATTGAGATTAACTGACAAAATTTTATTTCAAAAATAATTACAAAATTTATCTTAACTTTTAGAAGAAAACTTTTATATATTTATATATTGAACACCATTATCATCATCATCACCAGGATAACGATTTATTTTGCTATGATGATAAGATTATCCTTTTGTATGGTTACAATTACTTAGACTAAAAATTCAAAGGAGATTTAAGAACAAAACAATAGGACGAAACATAAATTGGGTGTTTATTGAAAAGGTCGAGCCCATTCTATCCTAAGACATCCTTAAGATATTTTTATAACAGATTTATCTTATTTTTTTCTTCTTCTTTTGGTTATGCCCTGAGGAAAAGGACATCAATTGTTTTGATTCTAAAATCAATATTGATCTCTCAGTGGAAATGCAAGGAACGTCCCAAGGACTTTACCAACCTATACCTACCTATGATTATACGAGAAAGTATTCTAAATTCAAAACGAAAATTTTCAAATTAAATCAATTTCCAGTCTTGAAGCCTTGAATTCTTGAATCCTTGTGAAACATAACATAGTAACATTAATGAAGAGAGCTCTGGGGAAAGTATAAGCCAGAAAATAAAAAAGAAACAAACCTTCTGAAATCCTTAAGGAAACAATCTTCTTCGTCGTTTTACCATCATTTGAAAATAACTTAAGGATGTTATTGTTTTTGCTGTCTGTGTGTGGATGTCTATCAGCAGAGCAGCAGGGAAAGATAAGTTGATGGTTGTTTTGGACGTAAACTCTTATATTCATAATAATCAACAAGTATGTTTCCAATAAGCGGATATAACACAATCAACGAGATAAATTTGTTTCTCTTTTCAAAACCTCCACAACATCCCACTCCTCTCCCCCACCTCCAAATTCCACACGACAGACTTTATATAGATAGTTACAAGTTCAACAAAGTAAGACAAAAATAAATCAACATCAGATTTTGTTAAAAAAAGGAGGAATTTTAAAATCGATATCCTACGCTCGACAGGAGGTCAAAATTGCCTCTAATGATGATGATGATAGATGCCCTGTTCTTCTGAGCAACGTTAGATCCTAATGTTTTTATATTTTTACGGTGTTTTTTTTTTTAACAGAAAATATTTTTATTTTTCATGACAAAATGAAAAAAAAAAAAAAAGTTAAAACATAAAATTGTTCTGCTTTTAGATATCCTTTTTTTTTATCAGAGTGTGTTATCAATCTCCGATGTTTTTCCATCGATTTAACTGAGTTTCTATTATGATGCTACCACGAGTATCGTGTACCTATACAAGCTTCCGTACAAAAGCGAATGAATCAAGTCGAATCGAACCGAACCGATATACGGAAAAGTGGGTGGAGATATTTTCAACCCATCATGAAAAAGGACGAGGAAAGGACCTCTTTTGTCATATTACACACTGGGGTGGGGATAATTTCAGTGCATAAAAAGCATTCACGTGAAAATTTCAACTAAAATAAAGTCGTTTTTGTTTTTGCATCTCTTTTTTACTTCCTCTCTATTTCTCTCTTTCTCTGTTTATCCGTTCTTTTGTTTTTACTTTCTTCCTTTTGTTTTGTATTGTTATATTATCAGAAGGACGAATACAAAAATATGGCCAATTTTAGTGCGTATATAAAGTCGTCGTCCTCGGTCGTATTTGTATGAGGCATGATGAAGTGAATTAATATTGTGTGCACGTGAATTGGAATGAGTTTTTGAATGGAAGCAAATGAAGCGTTAAATGGATGCTTTTAGTAGTGGATTTATCATGTACAGTAGATGGTATAGTGACATAACGTACATTTTTTTAGTTTTTTTCAAATAAAAATCTAATGAATCAGATTTAAAATTTTTAATGTTCAAAATAATAAAATCATTAAGTCAGAAACAGATAAAACAAATCCTTCATTTTTTGAAAAATTAATCAAGGCGCGTGTTTTCATTTTTGGGGAATATTACTGCAAAGGACATGAGCTTTTTTTGAATATTTTAGAAAATTTGTTTGAAAACTTTTTACATTAGGGCATCTTTTTTAATTTATGCAAAGAGTTTCTTTGTTTATAAAGACTCAAGCAGCTGGTCAAGTTTTGTATATGATAAATACAAAATAATATTTTGAGGAAGTGCTTTTTATTCATAAATAAAAGAAAACAAAATTAGAGAATTTATGCAAAACATATTTAAGGACATGAAAGGTTCTAAGAGACCTTAATATTTTCATCAAAGAGATAATTTGTAACAAATTTTTCTTTAGCTTATTCAATTTAAAATTAAGTTTGGGTTTTTTGATTAAAAAAATATTACATGAAAAAGATTTTTGCAAATTGCTTAAATTTTTACAAAGATTTGAAAAAAAAAATATGTAAAACTTGAATATTAGTAATATTTCGTTTAGGAATAAATCTTTAAAATCACATTATTTTCTCAGAAAATATAATTTATATAAGAAAATTGCAAAGCTTGAAAGTTGCTTTTTTTCACAATTTTAAAACATAGAGAAGACAACAACCATAGATCAAAAAAATTGATTTTGAAATATGATTAGTTGAACAATTTTTTAAGTTTTGCATTTGGAGTAAAAATGTTTAAAAAAAGGAACATTTTCAACAATATTAAATTTTGAAAACTTATACATTTTGTCTTATGGGTATAATTTGGCTTTCACAAATCATTTAATAATTTGGTATGGTGCCTAAAATTTTGTTATTATTTAACTTGGAAAAAATCAGGGTTAGTCTGAAAAAACTTGACAGAAATTATAAAACATTTGGAATGAAAAGTAGGCCACAATTATTTACGCACATTATTTTAACGATCAATTTATGGGGACAAATTTGAATCTCAGTCGTTAGGAATTAAATCCTGTAAACCAAAAATTTGGAGCTCGCTTGGTTTTTGAGTAATTTTTTTGTGAATGAATAAGTCTGAAATTAACTTAAATAAAATGCACTACGATGTCCACAGGTTTTTCTCAAAACCCACCTCTGTCTATCAACTCTTATTCTCACCTCAACGCGGTGAACATCGGGTGCCTAGTACCTCAACTGGAGATTGGTTTCCAACCCCAGTGGAAAGTTGTTGGGGCAGCAAATGAGAGAGGGAAGAGAGATGTTTAAAGTTAGGTCCTTATCCAGACGGCAGCGGAGGAATTCCCGAGATGGAATCAACGGTGGCGTCTACGGTTCCAATAAGGTTGAACTACTTAGTGAACACCTTATAAGTCTTCTTCGACATATTCGGAGCCCAGGCCTGTAAGGAGCGGTTTATCCGGCTCCTCATCCTTGGAGTTATACTCAGGATTTGGCCCCCAGATTAGGGGTTTTTCCGTTGGGGTGACTTCCTAACCACGTAAAAGCTTTCATAGTTGCGAAGCATCAACAAGCCTCAGATACTGTTGACAACCTACTCAATTAAGGACAACGTACTTCGGATATGCGCGGGAATTTTAGGTCCCTTAACAGACCACGTGCGGCCGATGAATTAGCGGGGGCCCTAGACTGCTATAAATCAGACATCACCGACATCCAGGAAATACGATGGGATGGGCATGGCAAAAAGAGGATGAAAAACTGCGATATTTACTATAGTGACTGCTACCGAGAAAACCAACAGAGCTTATTTGGATGCGGGTTCGTCATTAGAGCCAGACTTAGGCAAAGAGTCTTGAGCTATAGGTGCATCAATGAGCATTTTATGACCATACTAAAGGCTTAATTCGGCAACATTAGCCTGATATGCGCGCACACCCCCACAGAAGATAAAGATGACAACACCAAACATAAATTCTTCGAGCTCTTAGACAAAACATATAAGCAGTGTTCTAGCTACGATATTAAAAGTGTCCTGGGCAACTTAAATGCGAAGCTAGGAAGGGAAGACATCTTTGGTGGAATAATCGAGAAGAACAGCCTGCACGACAACAGTTCCCAAAACGGATTCAGGCTCATCAACTTTACTGCGGGGCGAAACGTCATGGTAGCCAGTACGCGTTTTCCACACCTCAACATCCACAAAGGAACTTGGACTTCTCCAGATCAGTCTACCGTCAACCAGATTGACCATATTGCGATCGACGACAGACACGCTTTCAGCATCATGTATGTACGAACTTTCCGAGAAACTAACATCGACTTGCACCACTACCTCATTGAAGCCAAGGTAGCACTTCGGATTTCCAGACCCAAGGCAAAACAAGGAGGTGCTGGGAGAAGGTACAACGTCGAACGGCTACAATCGCCAGAGATCGCCAAATCCTTTTCCGACCGAGTTACAAGTAAGCTCTCTCGAAGTTCTCTGCCGTCAACACAATGTATCGAAAACCAGTAGCAACATTACCAAGATGCAATCAGAGAAGCCGCCTCTGATGTGCTGGGTTTTAAGCAGCCACCAACAAGGAACCCCTGGTTTGATGAGGAATGTCGGCGGGCAAATGCAGCCAAACACGCAAAGCGGCGCTGCATAAAAGGACGAGAGGTGCTCTCACTTCTGCAGACTGTATAACGGCGACGACGAACTAAATTCCGCGGTCAGACAGGATGATCCATGATCCAACATAGACGACGAACGCCAACAATCCCGTCCTCCCGACTTAGCCACATCTAAGCTGAAGTATAATAAATCCGCTGGATTGGATGGCTTGAATCAAAAAAATCAAATGGGGTGGCGCAACAGTCCGTTGTGAACCAGTGCCTAGTGACTTACAACTCTCAACCATTCCTGTGTGCGAGTACTGTTGCCAGCAATGGAAGGGACCTACAATTTAAGGCCGAATCCGAACGGCTAGTTTGAGAAAGCAATTTTTCATGACAAGAATTACTCTTGAAGGATTTGTCAATTCCTCGCAAGAGGCAGTACCCGCGAAAATTATTTTTTTTAAATTAAGGTGGAACAGGCAGGGATTGAACCCAAGACCTCTTGCATGACAGTCTAACGCACTAACCATCATGCTACGGGTACTACGATGGCTTGAATGCCGAGTTTTTTAAAGCAGCTGGAGATAAGTTGGTTAGGAGCATGCACCAACTTATCTGTAAGATATGGTCGGAAGAAAGCATGCCCGAATAATGAACCCTCAGTATTGTTTGTCTCATCCTGAAAAAAGGAGACCCTATAAACTGCACCAACTATAAAGGAATCAGTCTACTTAACATCGATTATAAAATCTTCTCTGCCGTAATATGTGAACATCGAAAGCCCATCGCCAATAACCTGATAGGTCCTTATCAGTGTGGTCTTAGACCAGGAAAGTCCACAGTTGATCAAATATTCACATTATGGCAGATACTTGAAAAAACCCTAGAACACCAAATCGACACCCACCATCTTTTCATCGATTTCAAGTTGATGGTCTTTTCAAAAATTAAAAATATTTTTTTCAAGTTAAAACTTTTAAGAAATGGTACTAAAATTGTTAAAAATTGTTAAACGAGTAAAAAATCTCGTTGATAAAAATACATTTTGAAATCAAACTATTTCGTCGCATCATATAAACAAACTGTTTTAACTAACTTTTAATTTTTTAGAATAATTCAATTGACAACTTTTAAATTAAATACGAAAGCCTAAAATTGTTTTAAACAAGACAAATCGACAGACACGATGGGAATTTATCAGTGTGGGTTGCATCCCATCTCCTTTTTTTAATTCAAATTTATATTAATTATCATCATATTTTTAATTGAAAACCTTATGCTGCCCTATAAATCATTTTAATTTAATCTAAACAATTTCTTTTCTTAATCCAATGACCTTGGGTCAGTCAGCCCTTAATCCAAAAACAAAATAATCACAAAAGCTTACTGGAGAAATCTTTATTCTTATTATTTTTTTCTTTTTGACTATAATGATGATTCGATTTGGTCATAAAAATAAAATAAACCCTCGCTTGGGCCCCCATTTAATGACTCTCCAAGGAACAGCTCAAGATTAAATGAAATTTTCTTATGATCCTTGTTGAGGGAGGGTTTTGTGTATATTTTGTTGGGGTTAACCCGAAAACAACACATACTCACATATATATATTTAGAATCCGAAATACATAGTATGCATAAGCAAAAATACAAAATAAAATGGTTAACAAGGTTAACCTCTCACATGGTTTAGGAAAATATAAGGTACACAATTTATCTAAATTACATAGAATAAAAAGAGAAAGACTCAAAGTAATAAAATGAAAATCAAAATCGAAACGTTTTTAGAAAACCATCATCAGATTTGAAATACACATAAAATATCTTAATACTTTTAGTCGTTTTTTCTGGGAATGCATATGAATATGTAGAAGGATAACAGACTCTGATAAAAAGACGCAAATAAAAGACCGTCCAAAAAAGAAGCTTTTCCATCGAAATTTGTATGCATATTTCGACGAATGTCCTTTTAACAAAATTCTTCCAACTATTTTTTGGTTTAATAACAGATCAGAGGAAAACTCTTGCCATAAACACCCAACAAACTGTCAATATATAAAAATGTCCTTTCGATGTTTTCACAAGAAGTCCTCACTATCCTCTCTACTTTTTTCGTATCCTATTCAACTAATACTAACAAAAATACAAAATTCATATAAACCCGATGAGAACAATAAAAAACCGAAAGTCATTCTATAAAAAAGAAACGCAAAGTCGACAAATAACATAAACTATACAACAGGTCCTTTGGAGTGAAAATTTTTATTGCTTAGAAAACACACTACAAAGTCTTCAGTCTCAGTCTCAATCTCTGTCTCCGGATTTGAGCTACTTTGTGTGTTCTAGAACTGTCCAAGGATTCTCCTTCTACTGCACCACGAGGAAATAAAAAAAAAACAACATTTATTTTTTACGATTCTGATCATGTTTCCAGATATACGAGTGTGAGTATATCTTTGGCCAACATAAACTGAACAAACAAATAAAAGGATTTTCCTGGAAAAACTTTAAAAAATAAAAGCAAAACTTTGCGTTATTTGTTTGCTTTTTGTATTCCCATGGCTCTCGCTCTCTATAGCTCTAGAGCTTATTTACCTACTCGCACTATAAAGAATCTAAAGGATCTATCTTAAAGATAAAGTATTATCCTGACAAACTATCGCTAAGGTATATCAACTATAAAGCCCCAACCAAGAACAACAGGTGGTGTAAGTTAATTTTGATGTTGCACTGGCAATGGCAAAATAAATCAATCAGCCATGGAAGGATGCATCATTAAAACTAAAGACACTCTTCGCCAGGAGACCAGGTCACACGACAACTATACGACAACTTTACGATGAGGACGAAGCAAACGGATGTGATATACATACGATGTCCTGAAGTTAGTTGTAGGTATTCATCAAGCCATATTTACCTTGGCGAGGAAGAAACAATCGCATCTGTTTTTCTAACATGCTTCTATAAGAGAGCTAATAATATAGTACGAAGGATATGAGTGGGGGAAGGGGGGTTCGTACACCTTCCTACCTCGAAATGTTAAATAGAAAATATAACAAAAACAAAAAGTATATCAACAACACTATGAAAAATGAAAAGTTTTCTTTTAATGGAAACATCCTTGTTTCATGCGACTGCGACAACAACGACTACGACAACAACGAAGATGAAAAGGACGACGACGACGGTAAGGACGACGAGGACGATGAATTCTGCATCACTATAATATTCAACCTCTCTTGCTGACACTCACTTGGATTGCACTCAGCTCAGTCAGAGTCAGAGTCAGAGGTGTGACGCGGCAGATAAAGAGTGTATTCAAGGCAAGAGGTCAGGTGGAAATGTACTCTTATTTATGTGTAAAGAAAAGCTCGGGCTGTATAGTCGTGGAAGAATCGGTCATCTGTTCTTTTCCATATACCCATAGCCATATAATTCTATATACCTACCTTAAGTCCTATATAGATAGGTTACAGTTACATTTTGTTCATAGTCTGTATACATATTTCTATAGTGAAGAAGAATTGTAGCCTTGGGTAGGTTAAAATTATCGGTGAAACACTTTACCTTGATTATGGTTATGATGCGGGTTTGATGTAGACTCAAAAGCAAAAGCAAGCGGCCATATTGTTGGCACATTTTTATGACCGAATGAGATTGGTTGGTGACTTTTTTTTTCATCTTTTTCTTATTTTTATTTTATTTTTTTTTCTTATACTTATGGCGATACACTTATTTTTCTTTTTTAGGGTTGTTTGTATTTTATAAGAGGTAAAGTCTATACCAATAAATATCATCAGTAGATACACAAGAGTACACAGAATGTGTATAGGTACAATATAAATTTGTTTAAAAATAAAGGATGAAGGAAATGTGATTAAGGATAGTGACATTGAGAACTTATTTCATTATATGTATACGTGATTTTGATATCTACTCGTTTAATACAGCAAACCAGAAATGATTCAATAAAGTTGTAAAATCATTGAGAATGGGTGTTGTATATAGTTGAAAGTTGAAGACATCATTTTTATGGAGACATTTCGCACGTAAGAGTACTTAAAACTACACGTTCGATTTTAATGGCAATGAAGATTAAAGTTTTGTTTACTACCGCAAACAAACGATGTGGAATATCAACTTTAAAGAGTTCTCAAATGTGCAGGTGGATTCTATACACATTTTATTAGTCGTTATATAGTGTCAAGCATCGAACGAATTTTCAAGAACATTCGAATTTTTAGGAGTTTTGAGGCGAAACAGTTTCAAAAATATATTAAAAAAGTTTATATACAAATAAATAAATAATGTGGCGCAGCAGTTTATAGATAACCAGCGTCTTTTGACTCCAAACTTTGTGAGAGTAATGTCGGGGATAGAAAGGGCCTACAGTTTTTATGCCAAATCTGAACAGCTGATTTGAGAAAGCACTCTTCATGACCAAGATTTACTCTTGTCAATTCCTCACAAGAGGAGGTACCCAAGAAAAAAATGTAGATGCTAGACAGAGATTAAAATAAAGACCTCTGGCATGACCTACACACTTACGATTACGATTCGAAAGGATCATTCACGGATCATTGAAATACGAACTAATGAAAGGACAGATACAATTTGCGAAATTATGATTTTGAAAAATATTTACACTGTAAAATTTGTCAAGCTAAAATACCAAAAATTGTTTTTATTGTGATATTTTGAATTGAAAAATATTAAAACAGCAAAGATCAATTTTTGAAAATAGTTAAGTATCTCAAAAACAGGTAGAAGTTTAAATTTTTAAATTTTAGTAGAAAATAAACAGAACTTAAGAAATTGCAAGAAATTTTTTTGGGTGACAAGATTTTGTTGATGGCACTCAAATTACATTTGGGTGGGTTTCGATGGCCTTAATTCAAATGTGACTCCATACTATATTGACCATAACGTCAGGTTTTTGAGATATAACTTTCAAAAAAAAAAAAAAACACAGGTATAAGCCTTTTTAAGTATATCTAAATTAATAAAGACATTTTTCTTAGTTAAATTGGTGATGAAGTTAATTATAATATTCAATGTTTCCTAAAATTTTATAAAAATCTTCATAATTGCTAGATTTCACCTGCTTCACATAAGCCTTTAAAAATGCTGAACGATTTATGCTTGAATAGATTTCAATAGAAAAAAGGTATAACGATTCGTGAAGTTTTTGTCTTTGTAACAATTTTGTTATAGCACCCAGTTTTTGAAATACATTGAATAAATGTAAAAAAAATAGTTAAAGACGGTTATTTTTTTAATTTGAGCATAAAGTTACGATCTATTTTCGGATTAAAATCAGCACTAAAACATTTACTCCGAAGCATATTTTTCAAAGCCAAAAACCATTAAGTTCAAGGTGTCTGCAAAACTATATTCAAACTTCATAACTGATGAGAATTTACAGAAAATAAGTAAGACACTTGAAAACTTTGTCTAAAACACAAACAATTTTTCGTTGAAAAATCATCATACAATTTATTGTGGAAGGGTATTTTAAAAACCTGATGTGGTGAAGCATTTTATGGTGAGTTTCGAATTAAGGACAACTTAAACTTTAAAAAAGAAGCTGGGATGCGACCCATACTGATAATTTACCATAACTTCTGTCGATTTGTCTTGCTTAAAAAGTTTGTTGGTTTTTATGTTCTTTTAAAGAAGTTTTCAATTGAATTATTCTAAAAATTTATAACAATACTAGCTGACCCGACACATGTTGTTTTGTCATATAAATAATTTCTAGTGAATATTTTGCTAGAAATAAATAAATTATTGTAAGTGTGTAAGGATGTGGAATATAATGGGAGAGATTATAGTTTAGTTTAGTTTAGATAAGTTTAGTTTAGTTTATTGATAATTGTTACTAACACATTAAGATAAATCTTATAAGGTAGTGAAAGTTTATGAATAAATAATATATGATAACATTTTAAATAATTAGTTACAATTGTATATAATATAAAAGTGATTTTAAATAGCCAAAGAAGAAAAGTATAATAAAAATAAATAATAATATCTACATCTATGAACAAAAGAAAAAAAAAAACTTTAGGCAAAAAACTTTATAGTATCTTTACTTTTGGTAATTATATAAAAAAAATAGAAGAAATAGAAAAAAAAATAAGGAAACAAAGAAAGAAAAAGAGAATTGGAAGTGAGATGTCTGTAAAAGATAAGCTAGTCGTTTTGATTAGAAATAAAAACATGTAAACTTTTTTGAAATTTTTGTATGTCACTAAGCTCTCGCAAGTAAGGTGGGAGTGAGTTCCAAAGGCGGCATGGATTGATGAAAAACATGGGAAACATGGTCATATCTTTTTAATCCATAAATATATCGTATTACACTATTAAAGGCTACTTTTAATATGTTTTTGCTATAGAAATCACAATTGTGATAGATTTCACATCCGTAGGTTAAGATCGGTAAAACCAAAGACTTAGCAAGTAGAGTTCGTGTTTTAATCGGTGTAAAGCCTTGAGCAGTCCATAATGTTCTTAAAGTGCCATATGCTTTTCCTACTAATAAGTTTATATGGTCATTCCATGTAAGAGTCCTATTAAAAACCATACCAAGGTTCCTAGAAGTGTTTACAAATTCTAATATAGTACCATTTAGCATGATTGAGGGAAAATATGACAAATCAAGTTCTTTTTTGGATATTACAAGGCATTTGCATTTGTTTGGGTTAAGAGACAAACCGTTATTAGCTGCCCAATTTGAGATCCGCTCGAGATCCTGATTGATATCAAAAGCACAGTTTTCGATAAGGCCTAGTGAACAACTTCTATAGATTTGTATGTCATCTGCATAAAAGTGCTTTGAAGCGTCGGGAATAAGAGAAGTTATTTCGTTTATATACAGCGAGAAAAGCAGGGGTGATAAAATAGAACCTTGGGGAACATCTTTAAGTAAAGGTAGGTACTCAGACAGACTATCATTCAAATAAACGGCTTGTTTTCTGTTGCTAAGATAAGAAAAAAGTAATTTTATTGCACCTGAAGATACGTTAAACTCCCAACGCAGCTTATTCATCAGCACGGTATGATTCACCATGTCAAAAGCTTTGGAGAAGTCAAGAAGAACTAAAAACGTTACCTTATCCTTATCCAATTCGGTCCTTATGTCTTCAATGACTTTAAGAAGTGCAGTTGTGCAGCTGTGTTGAGCGTGAAAGCCTGATTGAATTGGTACCAAATAATTGTTGCGGGTTATATAGCCGTTCAGTTGTTTTTGCATAATGCGTTCACAAACTTTAGACAAAAATGGAAGAATGGAAATTGGTCTAAAGTCCTCACAAAGTGAGTTTTTGGGAATAGGAATTATTTTACCCATCTTCCATTTCTGAGGAAAAATTCCTGATGTAAGAACTGTGTTGATAATATGGGTAATATAGGGTAAAAGCATAGAGCACTGTAAACGGTAACAAAATATTAAAATAACAAATCACAAAACTATTTTTTTTAATTTATTAAAATAAATTCATTAAAATTATATAAATATCGCTTATAATGAATGTAATACAAAAGAACTATATCAATCCCTTTATGAAACAGAGTGTACAATTATTTTGTATGACCCCATTTTTTCACAATAAAAACAAACTGGATGGTTTGCCCACTCGAGACAGACATCGTTTGGCCTTGAGACTTGTTGATAGTCACTGCAAATGTCAATATAATTGGAAATTGAAGGCGTTTTATACCCACTTGAGCTTTGCCATTTAGAATAAGGCTTCGACAACATTTTTCATTCATTTTTTTATAACTAATCGCGTGCCGTTGCACAACCGTGGTGGCTTCAAATTACGAAGCAAAACTACCGGAGATCCAACCTTTTTTAAATTATGCGGTGGCTTGCCTGGTAAATCCAATGAGTTCAAAAACTCAGTTGGATAATTTACAGCTTCAGTAGCATTACGTGTACGAAGTTGATGCAATTAAACAATAGTACTTAAGAATATAAAAACCTATTCTCAAATCTACCGAATTTATATGAAAAATTTCATTAAGATTGGTTAAGCCGTTTCGGAGGAGTATGGCAACTAACACTATGACAGGAGAATTTTATATATTAGATTTTGCATATGATAAAATAGTTTGATTTCAAAATCTATTTTTGTTAACGAGATTTATTAGTAGTTAAACGATTTTAATAGAATTTCTTAAAGGTTTTTATTTTTTATATAAACAAATACAAATTGGATGAGTAAAATTAATTTGAAGTCAATATCTTCTATTGCTCAGGTGATATCGAGAACCGAATATCATTTTTACCAAATGCTTGTAATGTTTTTTGCATATTTTATTTTTTATGAAAAAACGGACTATTGGATTTTTATCAAAAATTCACTGAATGTCGAAAACAATATTTTATGTGAAATAAAATAGGTTTAAAACCAATATTTTTAATTGAAAAGACTTTGACCCGAAAATCCATTTTTACGAACTTTAAGAAATGCTTTTTTAGGTATATATTTTTTGTAAAAGAACTTTCAATTTGATTTTAAAAAAAAGAGGCTGGGATGCGACCCACACTGATAACTTCCCATCCCGTCTGTCGATTTTTCTTGCTTAAAAGTTTGTCTATATGTACTCGTATCAATTTTACCAAATTTGCGTACTATTTTTTATAGATTTTATTTTTTATGAAAAAACGGACTGTTGGATTTTTATATAAAAATCACTGAATATTGAAAACAATATTTTCTGTAAAAGAAAATAAGTTTGAAGCCAATATTTTTAATTTTTCAAAAGATATTTTAGTCGAAAGTAAATTTTTACAAACTTTTATTAATTTTTTTTTTAGGTTTTTATTTTTTGTAAAAAAACTGTCAATTCGATTTTTTTCAAAATTTTACTGAATATTGACAACAATATTTTTTGAAAGATAAAAGTAAATAAAAGCCAATATCTTAAAGTTTTGGAAAGATATTTGAGTCGAAAATCAATTTTTACAAACTTTTATTAATTTTTTTTTAGGTTTTTATTTTTTGTAAAAAAACTGTCAATTCGATTTTTTTCAAAATTTTACTGAATGTTGAAAACAATATTTCTTTTAAGATAAAATAAGCTTGAAGCCTAAATTTCAAGTTTTTAAAAAGATATTTGAATCGATTTTTAATTTTTACGAACTTTGAGTAATGTTTTTTTTTAGATTTTTATTTTTTATAAAAAAACTGTCAATTCGATTTTTCTCAAAATTTTATTAGATTTTAAAAACATTATTCTCCGTTGCTCAAAATTGTTTTGGAGATGAAATCATATGTTAGTCGTTAAATTTAGGAGGTGACAATTTTGTTTTTTTCAGTTTTTTTGATTTAGAAAAAAACCGTTATATTGATTTTTTTCAAAAAATATATTTCTTTGAGATCACGTTACATTTTATTATATAAAATTTAATTCAAGTCTCTAGCGTTTTTGGTTCCTAAGATATTTAGGGTTAACCAAAATTTTCACCTTTTTTTAAACTTCTATGGTAAAAAAACCACCCACGCAATTTTCTTGAGAGCCCTTTCTGCATCTTTCTGCCTTATTATCTGTATAACAAAATTTATTTGAAGTCGATATCTCTTCTGGTTCTTGAGCTATGGACGACGAAAAAAACGTCGCGAACGTACGGACGTACGGACGTACGAACGTAAGTACACACGCACGCACAGACATCTTTCTAAAAATCTTTTATTTCGACTCTAGGGACCCTGAAACGTCGAGAAAAGTCAAAATTTTCAATTTGACAAATCGGACCCATTACAATAACTTCCTATGGGAAGTTAAAAATTTGACCAAATGTTCAAAACAATATTTCTCATAAGATAAAATTAGATTCAAGCCAAAATCAAAGTTTTGAAAAGATATTGAAGTCGACAATAAATTTATATCTCCTTTTGATAATTATTTTTTAAGTTTTTAGGTTTTTGTAAAAAAAGCTGCTAATTCGATTTTTCTCAAATGGTATTCAATTTTGACAACAATATTTTTTTAAATAAATTTAGTTCAAAGCCAATGTCTCAAAGTTTTTAAAAGTAATTTAAGTCAAAATTCAATTTTTACCAATTTTGAGTAGTGTTTATTTTTTAGGTTTTTATTTAAAAAAAAACTCTCAATTCGATTTTTCTCAAAGGTTTACCAGATGTTGAAAATATTAGTTTTCGTTGCACAAAATTAGTTTGGACATAAAATCATTTTGTGTTCGTAAAATGTTTGGAAGTGATAAATTTGTGTTCAGTTTAACCGTTAATTTGGATTTGGATAATGGGTCCGATTTGGCAAATTGAAAATTTTGACATTTCTCGACGTTTCAAGGTCCCTAGAGTCGAAATAAAAGATTTTTAGAAAGATGTCTGTGCGTGCGTGTGTACGTACGTTCGTACGCCCGTACGTTCGCGACGTTTTTCCGTCGTCCATAGCTCAAGAACCAGAAGAGATATCGATTTCAAATAAATTTTGTTATACAGATAACAAAGCAGAAAGATGCGGAAAGGGCTCTCAAGAAAATTGCGTGGGTGGTTTTTTTTTACCATAGCAGTTTCAAAAAAAGCTGAAAATGTTGGTTAACCCTAAATATCTTATGAACTAAAACGCTTCTGTGATATCAAAAAATCCATTTAAAGGTTTTTTATAAATCAAAAAACTGGAAAAAAAATTTGTCACCTCTAAAATTTTACGACTAAAATATGATTTCATCTAAAAAACAATTTTGTGCAACGACGAATAATGTTTTTGACATCTGATAAAATTTTGAGAAAAACCGAATTGACTGTTTTTGTACACAAAATTAAAAATCAAAAAAAAATTAACAATAGTTAGTAAAAAATTACTTTCGATTCAAATAGCTTTTTAAAAATTAATAATAATGGCTTCAAACTTATTTTATTTCACAGAAAATATTGTTTTCGATATGCAGTAATTTTTATATAAAAATCCAACATTCCGTTTTTTCATAAAAAATAAAATCTACAAAAACTAGTACGCAAATTTTGTTTTAAATTGATACGAGTACATATAGACAAACTTTTAAGCAAGAAAAATCGACAGACGGGATGGGAAGTTATCAGTGTGGGTCGCATCCCAGCCTCTTTTTTTAAACTGCTATATTAAAAAACCACTCACGAAATTGTATTGAGAGTCCTTTCTGCATTATTATCTGCATAAGAAAATGTATTTAAAGTCGTGTGGTTCTTCAGCTATGGACGACGATACAAAATTAACGAACGTTCAGACGTACAGACGTACGAAGGTACGTACACACGCAACGACAGACATCTTTCTAAAAATCTTTTATTTCGACTCTAGGGACCTTGAAACGTCGAGTAATTTCAAAATTTTCAATTTGACAAATAGGACCCATTACAATAACTTCCTATTGGAAATTAAAAAAAGAGCACTGTTTTGTTTGACAGAAAAAGGACGTAATTTTGTCGAATACTGTTTTGACTACAGACAATTTGTATTGTAAAAAAAATGTGGTTTCTGACATGGAAGGATCGTTAATAATGGATTTTTTTCATAAATTTAATTGACAGTTTTTTAACAATGATGATGTTTAAATAGGCAAGCAAATTGTTTTGATTTTATAGGAGGTTAAGTTTAAACATATTTCATTGACACATTTTTTTCTAGAAAACAAAAACTACGAAAATACTACCAAATTGGTTTGACATATCAAAAATTTCCAAAAAAAAGTTAAATTTCAATTTCTGATTTCAAATGTACTTTTGGAAGTTTTTGAATTTTGAAACAATTTCAATTGTTACAAGAAGAAATAAAATGTTCAAGTTTTTAAAAATACTAATATTTGTTATCAAAAGGTGTTATCAGCGTAGCTTTTTTATTTTTATTAATAATTAAGATGAAAAATTATAAAGAAGTTTTGTTTTCGTTCAAAGTAAAAACAACGTTTTTTTCAATAATTTTCAACTTTTAAATTTAATTGACCTTGGTAAAGCATTCTACATTCTTGAAGTTCTGCTTAAAAAATCAATTTTATACTTAACAGGTTGTTTAACTCAGAGCACTGTTAATAACAATAACTATAAAATAATGCGACGAGCATATAATATTTGTACTGAAAACTTCAAATTTTTTCAGATAAATAAGTGTTATATATCATTTTTAAATCTTTTGAATTATGTCCAAAAAATTGAAGTATGTTGTTAAGACATCTGCCAAAAAAAAAATTAAATATTTAGTTACATTTTTGAAAATTATAAATTCTTTCTTTTTCTTAAAATTCTTCTATTTAAATTCCAAAAAATGCTTGTTAAATAAAATATGTTCATCTCATGGAGCACTCTTCTTTCCAGAGAACTACCAACGCAGTTTCATATTTCCATTAAATATTTAATATTAACAAATGGCCATGAATATTATTTCAACTTTTTTTGTTTTTAAATGAAATAACTTTCCTTGAAATAGTTCCCAAATAAAAACATACAATTATAGGAAACAACCTCCATAAAAGGCCAATTAAAATGTTTTAAATACTTTTCCATCGAATTCATTTATTCAAAATATTTCACAGAAAATTTATTATTATTATCCTTCAATCTATAACAACACCATTTTTGGAATGGAACAAGTATTTCTCAAAAAATCCTTTTTCCGACATTATTTTCAACATTCCTAGTTATCGACCTTTTTTTGGAGTATATTAAACTCGTACTCCTGTTTCCTGTCTCATTAACCTTCACTTTCGATTTCCCACATCGATTTTTATCTGAATTTTAAATAAGATCAACTCGTTTAAACATTTATTCAAAGTATAGGTATAAAAGTACTAAAGCAATTGTGTTGTAATCTGATAAAAGATTACTGTACTGTGTGTCTAAATGTGCGAATGGGGGGTACATTATAACACCTTTTAAATTGATTCCAAGTACATTACCTCCTCTCCTGCTGCTGCAGATAAGGGCATACATAGAGATACTCAGGGTATCTCGAATGTCTGTCTAACCTTTACTCTGATGATGGAGGAATAAGCATTTTGCAATTTTCAGATTTCAACTCACGACTACCTAACCTATTCTCTCGTATCCTTACAAATAATAATATACCAATTGGAGAGGTTATCCTCTCCTTTAGAGCATCATCAGGTGTGTGTTTGTTTTTCAAACAACAAGTGGGTGCGAAAAATCGTGTGTTTTTATTTGTATCTTTTCTTTTAAGATGTTGGAATATGGCAAATTAAGCTAAAAATATGCGAAATCAATATGTGTAACTTTATCCTTAATCGAAGAACTTTTGTTTGGTTTGTTTACTTCTTCTGCCTTTTGAATGTTCTAATAATAATAATAATCAATTCTAATAGGCATACAAATTTTACGTATCGAATAATAATAAGGATGTGTGTAATCATATAAGATTTAATGAATTGATATTGATACGGATATGGATTAGTTTCATAAAAGAGATTTGTTTGATTTGAAAATCAATAGCTTTACGGTAAGGAAGAAGGAAACGCACATTTTATAGTTATGGAGTTTTTTAAATGGTAACAAAATAATTTCTGTGAAGTAACTTCAATAAATTATTGAAAATGTCCAATGAGGCAAATTATCGTTTAAGGAACTTCAAATATATGAAATCAATAATTGAAGTTGAAGCTGACGACATAATCGAATTTAGTTTCTCCGTAAAAAAAACTATTTTGTTTTAAATTTTATATTTTAGCAACAATATTTTGTATGACATGGTTTACGTTTTAAGTCAATCCACACGGTATTTAAAATCAAGAATTTGTTAAGGCTTTTAAAACAGCTCTCGATTGGATTTATTCGTTCTCAAGATATCTGATCCTTTAATTGGTTTTTAACATTTTTCGTAGTATTACTTGAGGTTTTTAAATTTGTATAAGAAAATTTGTCAGTTGGATTTTTTTAAATAGTACCCATGATAAACAATATTTATTTTTGTAAACTAAAATTGTAAAATTTTGAAAGTCAATTTTCGTTTAAGAATCTATAAAAATGTCTGTTCAAAATGAGCCCTAATTTGATAGAGCTTTTAAGAACAAAATGGAATGTCAAGTTTTTATAGAAAATATATTAAATTTGCTCCAAAAAATAAATTTCTTAAGCGATGGTATAAAACTTAGTTTTTCAGATTTTGTCTTCCTCTTTGTTATTTTATTTTGCTTTCTCTACAAATATTGAAACATACTTAGAATACTTGCATTCAAACATTTTCAGAATTTCCTTTTTTTAATAACGTGTTGAACGTTTAAGCACAGTATAGATTTAAGAAAACAGGGAAGGACTAGAGAGGTAATACCGGTGAACATTGGCCCACATTTTTAATATCTTAATGAACAAAAAAAAAAAACAGAATTGGGTAGGACATTCCACATTCATGATGTGCGGTTAAAAAAAATAATCTCTATTCTTAAAGAACGTCTGAAATTAAACTCGAGTGTTAATTGATTAGGATGTTCAAATGGTAGACATGTGCATTCAAGAGGGCACAAGCTTCCACAGGTTTTTCTCAAAACCCACCTCTGTCTATCAACTCCTACTCTCACCTCCCCGTGGTGAACATCGGGTGCCTAGTACCTAAACTGGAGATTGGGTTCCAACCATAGTTTAAAGTTGTTGGGGGCAGCAAACGAGAGAGGGGGGTACGTGTTTCCACTACGGCATCTCTCCTTATCCAGACGGCAGCAGAGGAATTCCCGAGATGGAATCAACGGTGGCGTCTACAGTTCCAGTAAGATTGAACTACTATTCGGAGCCCAGGCCTAATGAAAAACTGCGATATTTACTATGGTGACTGCTACCACGAAAACCAACAGCTCTTATTTGGTTGCGTCTTCGTCATTGGAGCCAGACTTAGGCAAGAAGTCTTGAGCTATAGGTGCATCAATGAGAGCAAAATTCGGCCCACAGAAGAGAAAGACGACAAGTCTTCAGGAGTTCTTGGAGCTCCTAGACAAAACATATGAGCAGTGTCCTAGCTTAAAATTGTCCTGTACGATTTTGAAACCAAGCTAGATAGGCAAGATATCTTTGATGGAATAATCGGGAAAAACAGCCTGCACGACAACACATCCGACAACGAATTCAGGCTCATAGATTTTGCTGCTAGGCGAACAAAGGAACTTGGAGTTGTCCAGATTAATCTAACGCTAACCAGATTGACCATATTGCGCTCGAGGCCAGACACGCTTCCAGCATCATGGATTTCCGAACTTTCCGAGGAGCTAACATCGACTTGGACCATTACTTAGTTTTAGAAAAGGTAGCACTTCGGATTTCCAGCCCCAAGGCAAAACAGGGAGGTGCTGGGAGAAGGTACAACGTCCAACGGCTACAATCGCCAGTTATCGCGAAATCCTTTTCCGACCGAGTTACAAGTAACCTCTCTCGAAGATCTCTGCTGCCAACACAATGTATCGAAAACCAGTGGCAACATTGCCAAGATGCAATCATAGAAGTGAGCTGTGATGTGCTGGGTTTCAAACAGCCACCAACAAGGAACAAGGTTTGATAAGGAATGTCGGCAGGCAAATGCAGTCAAACAACAAGCACGCACAGTGGCGCTGCATAAAAGGACGAGAATTGAGAGAGAGGCGAGAGGAAGCCCGACTTCTCACAAGGAAAAAAGAGGGCATGAGAAGCGTGTGGTCGAAGATGTTGAGAGGTTTAAAAGCAGGAATGAAGTTCGAAAGTTTTATGAACAGGTGAAACGAAATTCACAGGTACAAAAACCTAGAACCAAAAGCTGCAAAGACGAAAGTGAAAACATCATAATGGAATCGCAGTCAATGCTGAGGATGTGAAAGGACCACTTCTGCAGACTGTAAAACGGCGACGACGAACCGAATTCCACTGTCTGGCAGGATGATGATCTATTTAACATAGACGACGAAAGCCAACAATCCCATCCTGCCGACTTAAATGAAGTTAAGATTGCCATATCTAAACAGAAGTCTAATAAAACTGCTGGAGCGGATGTCTTGAATGCCAAGCTCTTTAAAGCAGCTGGAGATAAGTTAGCTAGGAGCATGCACAAACTTATCCGTAAGATATGGTCGGAAGGAAGCATACCCGATTAATGGAACCTCAGTATTATTGATCTATTCTGAAAAAAGGAGACCCTTTAAACTGCACTAACTATAGAGGAATCAGTCTACTTAACATCGCCTATAAAATCTTCTCTGCTGTAATATGTGAAAGTGTAAAGCCCATCGTCAACAACCTGATAGGTCGTTATCAGTGCGGTTTTAGACCAGGAAAGTCCACAGTTGATCAAATATTCACATTACGTCAGATCTTGGAAAAAATTTAAGAACACCAAATCGACACCCACCATCTTTTCATCGATTTCAAGGCCGCATATGACAGCATCTACAGGGACGAGCTGTATAGAGCCATGTCTAGTTTTGCTATCCCTGCCAAACTCGTCCGTTTGTGCAGGATGACCATGGAGAATTCACGCTGCTCCATAAAGCTTGGAAACAACTAAACAGAACCTTTTGATGTCAAAAAAGGTTTTAGACAAGGTGATGCGCTGTCATGTGATTTTTTTAACATTGTGGTTGAAAGAATAGTGCAGAGCTCACACGTCAACACTAAAGGCACTATCTTTCAAAAGTCTCTCCAATTTCTATCATATGCTGATGACATTGACATAATTTTAAGAACTCAGCGTGATGACAATGGGGCTTTTGTGAGTATTGAGGCAGAGTCGGCAGAAATGGGTTTAATGGTTAATGAGGGCAAAACAAAGTACATGGTGTCGTCAAGAACGGACATACAACACCGACTTCGTCTACCTAGGTTCCGTTGTAAACGCAGAAAACAACACCAGCGCTGAGATCAAAATAACTCTTGCTAACCACTGTTTCTTTGGACTAAGAAAGCAATTGAGTGGTAAGGTCCTCTCTCGAGGGACCAAAGTGTTGCTATATAAGATTCTTATCATCCCCGTCCTGCTATACGGTGCAGAAGCATGGACTATGACAAAAGCGGATGAAAGCACCTTGGGTCGCTTCGAGAGAAAAGTTCTTTGTGTGATTTACGGTCCCGTATGCATCGAAGGAGAGTGGAGGTGAAGATGGAACAACGAGCTGTACGGGCTGTACAGCGAGGTAAACATAGCCAGAAGGGTAAAAGTCCAACCACTAAGATGGCTGGCTCACGTAGAGCGCATGGAAATCAATGCTCCGGCCCAGAAAGTCTTCAAATCCGCATCCACAGGACAGCGCAGTAGAGGTAGACCGCGGATTAGGTCGTGCACACAAGTGGAAGGTGACCTCACCCAACTTTGGCGCGAAACTGGAGACATCTAGCTGGAGAAGTTTGTTGGGTGAGGCCCTAGTTCTCACAGGACTGTAGCGCCACCTTAAGTAAGTAAGTTAATTGATTAGAATTCCTGAGAATTATGGATACATTTTTTAGAGGGGGGGCGGGGTGTTAATGAAACTGCCTAATTTAACAAAAAATTAAGAAGGAATCCAGGCGAGAAGGCAGTTTTTAGTCGATGTGATATTTTTTTGGTTTGTGACTCATTATCACTACGTTAGGCGAAAAAACTTAAGAAAACTGCTCACTGTCCAAAATTCTCCAAATTATGATCATTACATCCAGAGCAAATGTCTAATGGTCAAATTCAAAATCGAAACATTATTTAAGGGTTTTTTAGCACTTTTGAAATTATGCTGGAGCCTTAAAATTTGATATTTAAATTTAGTTGCAGTTATTGTTAAATATGTAGATTTGTGACAGTTTTTGGAAATTACGTAATTTTTTTCAGTTTTGGATTTAAGCTTACGAACTTAGCTTTTCGTTTTTTGTCAACGATTGAGCATGTTAAATTTTTATATAAACGAATATAATCTTGTAGTTCTGTAGTGACATGACAAGTACTTTCTCAAATGAGTAGTTCGGGATCGGCTTAAAAGTGTAGGTCCACTCCAGTAATTACAACATTACTTGTAAACATGAATCCTAGTTCTCAACAGACCGTTGCACCAACTTATTTAATTAATTTTATATATATTTCAATTTGCATTTAAAAACTGATTTTCTTAAGCTTTTACTGATATAAATTTATTTAGACTTTGAAAGTTTAAATAGACATGCTAAGCAAGTACAAATTTATAATCACTTTCTTTAAAACTCCGAAAAAAAATCTTATGAAACCTTTTATTTAAATACTTCTACATCTAGCAACAAAATATATTGTTCCAAGAGACACAATTGCTACGATTCATCGTTGCTGTTTGACCTTAAAGCTTTGAATAACGCAATTGAAACAGAAACATTCACATTTTAATCTCCTCAAAGCTCTTTTGACCATAAATTCTATAGTATCTTTGTGCCTATACTAAAGATCTCCAAAATATGTTACCCCATGTTCCAGTAATAGGTACTTTATTTGATTGACCCCAATGTTGAGGTTTTTCAAAAATTCTATTGGTTATACTTTACTTCTCTCTGTTTGTCTCCTCAGAAAATATAAAATGAAAAATTTAAACATTTCCGAAAACCCTTTTTTGACCACAAAACTACTCACATACATTTCGTATTTAACTTTAACCATAACTTTTCTTTGAAAGTTGACAGAAGTTGTTGGCCCCTTATGGAAAATATGTGTCTACCTTTTTCTGTCTGTTTGTTTGTGTTTTTTTTCTCTCTCTCTTTTTCGCCATAAACCAATTTATTAAATAGTTGGCCCTTTGAACTTTTAAGCTCATAATAAGCAGGTAATGGGTTTTTAAATTGGAAAACAGGATGTTTCTTTTTATTAATTTCGATATTACTCGAACATCTGTTGATGTTGTTTTCAAAAAGGAGATAATAATTTCAAAAGACATCTCATCATTAATTTTAATTATTTTATTTATTAAAATTAATCAAATGGCACGACAGCATTCATACATATATATATTCAATATATATTATATACGAATGTTAAAATAAACCTCGTTTTTGGTTGGTTTGTGTATGAATTCAATTTATCAAAGGAACAGTTACTTCACATATGCACAGCACTCATTTATAAATATAATATTTTTTTTCTTTTGAAAAGGATAAAAGAGAGAAGTAATAAATGCTTTAAGTATAAGGATAAACCAGGACCATTTTCAATTTATCATTCCAGATCAAATAAATTACACAACAATCTGTTTATTTTTTGTTTACTCCCAGATATATACGAAATACCTACATTTACACTTCAGAAAGGATATGAAAGGATATGTCTTATTTTCAAGCATTAACCAGGGAGAGAGATATACATTTTGAATGTAAGGACACAAATCAACTCAAAAAGGAGCAACAGTTGGTCATTTTATTTTGTATTTTATCATTTTGTCTAAGTAGAAAAGGATTGCTTTTTGTTGGTGTATTTATATGCCATGTGGCAGACTTTAGCTGGTGATACAAAAACTGGGAATTAAATTTGTAAATCTGTTTTTGAAACGACTTTTAAAAATGTTTGTCGCCCACAAAAACAAAAATTGAGAACTTTTTTGTATCGTCTCTCGTCGTCACCATAAAGCTCGTTTGTAAACATGCAATTTCTAAATTTAAAGTTAATTTAAACAGAAGTCAATAATTCACGAGGGAGTAACTTCATCATCAAACGGTACAAAAAAAAAGAAAAACCTAATCGCTAATGGACAATTTTGATATTAAAAAACCTGAGTAAAAGGATATAAATCATAATTTCCCTAAAGTATTTTTTTGGGTCATTGTAATCAAAATATAATTATTCATACCAACAGAACAACCAAAGACCTTTAATTTCGATGTTAATATGTTAACGTATGTTATGTACAGTTGAGGCAACATAATTAAGTCACTGAAATTAAACTTATCTACGTTATCCTAATGACAATTAATTGCAAGTAATTTGATTACAAATTTACATTCTTCTTTGATTGATTTATGAATTTTAAACAATACGGATATCTAAAGTCCCGAACTCAGTTAATCCATTAAACCCAAAATCCCGAAATCTCGAAAACCCAAAATCAATAAAATCTAAGATCCCGATAAATCAAAATCACCTTTTTCATGAGTTATGGTTAAAATACGGAAAATTCAAAATTCCGTAAATTAAAAAACACAACCCCTATTAGCGAAAATCCAGAATCCAGAAAGCCCAAGATCCCGAAAACCCAGAATCAAGAAAACCCAAAATCCCAAAACTGAAATTCAATTGAAATTTTAACTTCAAGGAAATATGAAATTTTATTTTCGGAATTTTGGAGTTACTTGATTTTGAATTTAAAGGATCTTGATTTTTCAGGAATCTGGACTTTCGGTTTTGAGGTATTGTGTTCGTCTCCCGTTTTTAATGTTACATAATTCTTTGTTATTTACTTTGGTTTTAGGTTTGCTCGATTTGGAGAATTCGAGATTTTGTGTTTTTTAGATTTGTTTGTTTTATTTTGGATTCAAAATTTAGGTATTGGGTTCATCTCCCTTTTCTAATATTATAAAATTTTTCGTAATTATAATTGGTATTTAGACGTTTCTGGATTTTGGGATTTTATGGGATTTTGGGTTTTTTCGGGATTCTGGGTTTTTGGTACTCTGAATTTTTTGGATTGAAAATTTGGGGATTGTGTACGTCTCCATTTTTCAATGTTCTATAATTCTTCGTTATTTGTTTGGATTTTAAATTTGTTCGATTTGGGATTTTCAAAATTTTGTTATTTTGAGATTCTATTTTTTTTTGGATTTTGGATTTAAAATTTAGGTATTGGGTTCATCTCCCTTTTCTAATATTATACATTTTTTCGTCATTTTATTTGGTATTAAAGCGTTTCTGGATTTTGGGATTTTATGGGATTTTGGGTTTTTTCGGGATTCTCGGTTTTTGATTCTCTGATTTTTTTGTATTGAAAATTTGGGGATTGTGTATGTCTCCTTTTTTCAATGTTCTATAATTCTTCGTTATTTGTTTGGATTTTAACTTTGTTCGATTTGGGATTTTCAAAATTTTATTATTTTGAGATTCCGTTTTTTTTTTTTGGATTTTGTATTCAAAATTTAAGTATTGGGTTCATCTCCCTTTTCTAATATTATAAAATTTTTCGTAATTTTATTTGGTAGTAAGGCGTTTCTGGATTTTGGGATTTTATGGGATTTTGAGTTTTTCGGGATTCTGGGTTTTTTGTATTCTTGATTCAAAATTTGGGGAATTTTGTCCGTCTCTCTCTTTAAGGTTACACAATTCTTCGTTATTTGTTTGGAATTTATCTTTACTCGATTTGAGATCTTCGATCAAACCTGAAAAGCAAAAATCCAGTAAGCCCAAAATCTTAAAAATCAGACAAAAAAATCAAAATCCCGAAACTGAAATTCCATAAAAGAAAAACAATATTCCATTATATTTTCGGGATTTTGGCCTTACTTGATTTTTGATGTAACGGATATTGGTTTTTCAGGAATCTGGATTTAAAATTTGGCGATTGTGTTCGTCTCCCATTTCTAATTTTATATAATTCTTCTCAAATTTATTTGGGATTTTCGGATTTTGAGATTTTGTGTTTTTGCGATTCGGGTGTTTTGTTTTGGATTCTATATTTGAGGATTGTATCTGACGCTTTTTTTATGATATAAAATTCTTAGTTATTTTAGATTTTCGTGATTAATGAATTTTGGCATTATGTGTCAATTTAATGGAATATTGGGAAGAAAAGTTTTTGTTCGTTTTGTGGCCTTATTATAATGACCTTAACTGTATATACATTATTTTTAGGGTTTTTGGGATTCTGTTTTTTTTTTTTGTTTAATTTCGTATTTAAAATTTGGGGATTGTGTCTGTCTCCCTTTTTTACTATCAAATAATTTTATTTGGGATTTAGATATTTCTGGTTTTTGGGATTTTGGGTTTTGTGGGTTTCTGGGTTTTTGGGATTCTGGATTTTCTGCACTCAAATTTTTGGAAATTGCGTCTTCCTTTTTTAATGTTATATAATTCCTTTTTATTTTTATTTGGATTTTTGCTTTGCTGGATTTGGGATTTTCGAGACTTTGTGTTTTTGGGATTCTGCTGAATTCTGAAGTGCAAATTTGGGGATTATGTTCATCTCCCTTTTCTAATGTCATATTATTTTCCGACATTTTATTTGGGATTCATTTTTTTCTGGATTTTGGGATTTTCAAGATTTTGGCTTTTTAGGGATTTTGGGTTGTTGGGGTTCGAAATTTTCTGCATTGTGTCCCTCTCCCTTCTTGAATGCAGTATAATTCTTCGTTATATTTTGTGATTTAAGCTTTGTTGGATTTGGGATTTTCGAAATTTTGACTTTTAGCCATTCTGGATTCAAAATTTGGGGATTGTGTCTGTCTCTCTTTTTTAATTTATTATAATTCTTCGATTCTATTTTGTGGTTTTAGCTTTGTTAGATTTGGTATTTTCAATATTTTGGATTTTCTCGTTTGAGATGCTGAGTTTTCGAGATAGAAAATAGCCGTTTAAGATACAAATATTTCTTTTCGTTTTGTGGCTTAATTACAATCATCCTAACTGTATATATATTATTTTAAGAGCTTTACATTCAGGACCCCTACACAAACATATGCACATAAGTTCCTCTCTATTTTAATCTACACCAACATAAATCCCAAATAAGTATGCAATGCGGAGTATAAAATTAAATTTTCCTCGTAAAAGTTTTCGTTTTGAAAAATATTCTTTTTTTTGTTATTGTAAAAATAATAATAATAACATTTAAATCGGCTATGCACAACACAAAGAGGATAATATTGTGTAGGTCCATAAATTACCCACGGTTTATTTAAGTCCTTTTGGATTATACTCTACCAGTTTACCTACGTAACTACCTACCCTTTTATTTTTTTTTATTCTTTATATTTTTTAAGCAACAAAAATACATTCAAAACGAATAAACAAAACAATTTTTGTTGTTATGAGTTCGTAAGTAGGTAGGTTTATGTATGTATATGTGTACTCTTATTTTAAAGGAAGGTTTAACGACGACGATTGTACTTTTGTTCATCTTTCACTCGTTGTTTCATCGTTTCGTGTTTTGAAAGTGCTCTGCCATTCATTCAGGCACAATATATAAAATTAAACAATTTTTATTCAGAAAATTACCTAGAACCTAGTACCTCACTCCTTTCCTTTTCTACAAGTTCTGAGTCTTCACAGTCTTTAGATGGTGGATTAACACAGATTTTCATAATGGCCCATGTACTGTACATAACTGTACTGTATACTTATAATATTTACGTCATTCGTCCTGAATGGCTCTTTCTTTTGTTAAAAATCATTATGAAGCTTTTGTTTTGTCATGAGAAAATGAAGTAGAAGAAAGGTAGGTAAATATTTTGATGTAAAACAATATAATTAGGGAATAAGATTTAGGTTTTATTTTTTGGAAAACTTAAAACTTCACTTAATTCAATTTGAAGAGATTTAACAATTTTTCATTGTTCATATGACAGAGATAAAAGAAGGATTTTGAAGAATTATTTAATGGTGCGGTAAACGTGATTAATTGTATTTTTAAATTAAAGGTTTCTTCATTATTGAAAGGTTTAACATTAAATGCTCATAAAGGCCATATGCTTTTAACGAGGCCAAAACTAAAGTAAGTTTTTATTTAAAGTTTAAAATGCTAAACATTTCTATTCAAAGCTAAAAATAAAAGGCATTTTTAAATGAAGCAATTATTTGGGAAATAAATTCACACACTTCAGTTTTTAAAGTAAATGAAAGTAAGTAATTTTCAAAACAATTAAGTACTTCTAAGAAAAATATGAGTATCTGGTAAAAAGGTTTAATAAGAACAAAATTTTAGAATAGGGTGTTTTTTCCTTATAATAATAATTGATGGTCTAGGGCTAAGGGCTATGATTTGATAACATGGCATTAAAAGTTAATCGGTCCGATCTGCAAGTTTCAAAGTCTTTCAAAGTCAAGGTAATTCAAACATAAAAAAAATATCACTCTTTTCTGAGTTTTCATTGGAAATAGTACTGACTTAGTGAAAGCAAGAAGGCTAAGAAATAATAATAAATAAATTAGGTGGCTCAGCAGTCCGTTGAGAACTAGTGACTTAAATTTCTCAACCATTCCTTTTTGCGAATAATATTGTCAGGAATGGAAGGACCTAAAGTCTTAAGCTGATTCCGAACAGCTAATTTCAGAAAGCAAGGGGCAGTACCCGAAAAAAATGTTTAGATGGTTCAGGCAGGGATCGAACCCAAGACCTCTAGCATGACAGTAAAACGCACTTACCGTGATGCAATGTTAAAAGAATAACCAAGGGCTAGTTTAAAAAAGGACTAGAATGCTGTCTAACAGCTTCCATTTGGTGTCCGCTAAAATTTTTCAAATGATATTTTTTGTAACAATATTTCTATGAAATGAAACAACTTTGAAATGGGGATCTTTCTTTGTTCTTAAAATATTTAAGTCAAAATTAGATCTTAAAATGTATTTATAATTTTTGTTTAGATTTTTTATTTTTATTTAAAAAACTATAAACTAGAACACCAAGTTCTTGATATAGTTTGAAACTTCAAAAATCGATTTATTAAACAATAACAAGTCCTTCGAGTTTTATCTAACGTCTTAATAAAATTCTCAACAGTTTAAACTGATTTTGAGATATAACTTTTATTTATTACACGCTTAAATTTAAGGATCTAGGATATTAGAACTCAGACAAGCAACATTATTTTATTAAGTTTTAGGTTACTAGATTTTTTAATTGGCAATAATTATACAGTTAGAGAAGAAAATAGAATATAAAAAACAGACTTCAACAGATTGCTGGTTATTAGAAGACAAACCGTCTGTTTGGACATCATATCCTTTCAAGAAGCAATGATGTTTATTTGATCATATTTTATGTTGAAAAATGATTAAGAGGTTTCAAATTCTCATTAACAATACGTAGTTAGATTTTTAGTTGATCATCTTATTTCTTCCCTTGGAAAGCAAACACTTTACCTAGTCTATTGACGTTATCAAAAAGAGACCCTTTGTCAAGTAAAATGTCAAGTCATATAAATTCATAGATGGATATACATATTTAATAAATTGAAATTAATAACTCAATTGTGCTCTACTAAATTAAAACTGAAAATTATCTAAGATACAAGTTATTGATAAAACGTCATAAATGTTTGTCATACAAAATTACCGTGAGTTATAACTTTTTTTTATTTAACCGAGATTTAAATCTTTACTAAATTAATCTTTACTAAATTAAATTCTCTTATTCTAAGTATTTTACAAAACTTGAAAGATAGACCGAGAGATATTAGATCGAGTCTTTAATTTAATGTCTTAAAAAATATTAGTTGCGTAAAAATCCATTTTTACCAGTTATTAGTTGTTTTTGTAGGCTTTCGTTTTCTTGTAACAACATTTGCTATTAGAATTATTCTTAGAAATTAACTTAATGCTAAAAACAATATTTTGCATACGTTGGAATATGTTTGATTTTAAAATATTTTATTTTCTTGAGATATTGTACTCGAAAACAACTTTTCAACTTTGTATTTTTTTTTGAGAAAAAAACTGTCAGTTGTTTTTTTTTCTAAAATGTTTACCAGTTCTCAAACATACATTCTTCTTGCATTACATTTTTTGAACGTAAAAGCATTACTTTTAAAGTCTTTTTGTGTCTTCTGAAGTAATTATCAGTTAAACTTTAATTTAATTGAAGTCAATGTCTTCATAGTCGTATTAGAAATTCTATTAAGAGACAATGGCAACGTTATCGACTTCCTTCATATCGTATTCAAGTTAAACTTTTCAATAAAAAGAGGAAATACAAAAGTTTCGCAATAAGAAGTGGAATGAAAATCTTAGCAAACTAGATATAAATGCGAAGCCATTTTGGAACATTGCCAAAATAATTAAAAACAAAAATAGACATATTCCAAATCTAGAAAATGGCAATGATTTAGCTTACAAAGTCTCAAAAAAGGCTAATGTCCTCGGAACAAATTTTTTGAATAACCATTTTGTGTCCCAACATCTCAGTGATGATGAAACCAAAAACCTTGTAAGCCAATCAATAAGTTCTATAAACACACAAATTGTTCATACACCTGTTGACCAACTGATCACCATAGAAGATGTTAAACATATTGTTTCCAATCCTAATCGAAGAAGTCTGTTGAACTAGACAATATCAAAAACGAATATATTAAAATGCTACCCAGGGCTGGGCTTGTATTTTAAGTCTTTTTGGTCAACGCATGTTTAAAAACACAATATTTCCCAAGCTTTGGAAAACTCTTGTCATGAAAAAGTGCTTTCTCAAATTAGCCGATACTGTGTGGCACGATGGAATGGTCCATAAACTAGATTGCTTAGGTTTTCCAACTTATCTTATAAAAATTATTTAAAGTTGCCTCTCTGATAGGTGTTTTAGTGTTTATGTTAATAACTGTTCGTCAAATTGTTACCATGTTGAACATGGTGTTCCACAAGGATCTGTATTAGGGCCATTCTTTTACAATATCTATACGTCCGATATTCCCAAGCTTCCTGAATGTCAATTAGCTAGTTTTGCTGATGATACTGGTATTTTTTCATCGCATGAATTTTGTCTCAATAAAGAGACAAATTTAACTCATGCAAATGATCTTATAACTCAGTATTATTCTTAATGCAAAGTAAAACTAAATGCTGCGATAAGGTACAAGTTATCTTTTTTAGTAGTAAAGAAAGTGTTGTTTTCTTCAAAGCAACCAGATAAATGTTAACGGTGTTAACATAAATTGGGAAACGAGCGTAAGGTATCTAGGGTTTGCATAGACCAAAAACTTATCTACAGAGAACATAATAAAATAAAACTTCTATATCCCGTTATCAATAGAAAGTCCGGTCCTAGTAACGACAGTAAAATTATAATTAATAAAGTGGTTTTTCAGGCAATTCTTTTGTATGGTTGCCAGATATGGGGGAAATGTGTAAAGTGTCATATACAAAAATTGCAGATATCTCAAAATAAATTGCTTAAAATGATGCTCAATCTTCCTTGTTATTATTCTACAGCTGACTTGCATGCAAGAGCAAATGTTGAAGTAATCTGTCATAGAATTGAAAAGCTGAATAATTCATTTTTATTAAAATGTGATTTTTCGGATCAACTGATCAACCAACTTATATCCTATTAACTTATTGTTATATTTCGTTTTCCTTTTTGTTTTTTTCTAGATATTTAAATTATGTTTTTTATTTATTTACTTAAACACATTGTGATATTAATTTATGCTTTATAATTTACTTTTTTGATTTAATGTTTATTTTTTATTAATTTACCTCTAAGTGAGTTACACAATTATTTATCTACTTGTTTTTAATGTATTGCAATCAATAAATTAATTTATTATAAATATTTATTTATTTATAAGTTTGTTGATTTATTCATCAATTTCTTTGTGCAGTAATAGTTAAATAACTATTAGTTTGATTGTTTGTTTTGCATTTACTAAATTATTTATTCAATAAGTAATTTACTAGTTATTATATTTATTTATTTTTTTATTTAATTTATTACTTAATAATTAAATTGTTTATTAATACATTTACAATTATAAAGTCGCATACTCATACTAAAATATAAACATAAGTATATTTAAATATTATGCATGAATTTTGTTACTAACCCAAAATACTAAACCATTTATTTCATAAGATTTTGATTTCAAAATCTATTTTGGTTAACGGAATTTTTAGTTGAAAACTAATTTTTACCAATTTTTATTATTTCAAGTCGATGTTATCAATTCAAACTTTCTCAAAGTTTTACTGAATGTTGACAACTATATTTTTCAATTTTTGTTTAAGATAAAAATAGGTTACAACCAAAATCTTAAATTTTTCAAAAGACATTTGAGTCGGAAATCAATTTTTACCAACTTTTGTTAACTTTTTTAAGATTTTTATAAAAAAACTGTAAATGCGATTTTTCTCAAAATTTTATTGAATTTAAAGCTACCATCTCAAGGTTTTTAAAAGATATTTGAGCCGAAAATCAATTTTTATTAATTTTTTGTTTAAGTTTCCATTTTTTGTAAAAAACTGTCCATTCGATTTTTCTCAAAATTGTTACCAATGTTGAAAACAATATTTTTTTAAGTGAAAATTTGTTGGAAGCTATAATCTAAAAGTTTTGAAAAGATATTAGTGTCGAAAATCAATTTTTAACTACTTTTGTTAATTTTTTTAAAGTTTCTTATTTTTCCAAGAATACTGTAAATTTGATTTTTCTCAAAATTTTACCGAATATTTAAATAATATTTCTTATAAAATAAAACAAGTTTAAAGCCAAAATGTAAAGGTTTTGAAAAGATATTGGAGTCGAAATTTAATTTTTACCAACTTTGAGTAATTTTTGTTAAGGTTTTTATTTTTATAACAAAACACTATTAATTCGTTTTTTATTAAAATTTTACCAGATGTTAAAAACGTCATTTTTCGTTTGCACAAAATTGTTTTGGGATAAAATCATTTTGTATTCGTAAAATTTTCGAGGTGAAAAATTTTTTTTCAGTGTTTTTGATTTATAAAAAAAACTTTTAATTGTTTTTTTTTCCAAAAATATATAAGTTTGGCATCACGTTACAGTGTATTATATAAAATTTAATTTAAGTCTCTAGCGTGATTGGTTCGTAACATTTTTAGGGTTAACCAAAATGTTCACCTTTTTTTAAACTGCTATATTAAAAAAAGCACCCACGCAATTTTATTGAGAGCCCTTTCTGCATCTTTCTGCATTATCATCTGTGTACCAAATTTTATTTGAAGTCGATATCTCTTGTGGTTTTTGAGCTATGGACTACGAAAAAAAGTTCCCGAACGTACGTATGAACGTACGTACACATGCACGGGCAGACATCTCTCTTAAAATCTTCTATTTCGAATCAAGTTACTTTGAAACGTGAGAAATGTCAACATTTTCAATTCGATAAGTAGGACCGATTGTTATACCTTCCTACAGAAAGCTTACGAACGTAAAAATGTAATCCAGTAATTTTTTGTATTGAATTTTTAACAATTCTTGGATAACAAAACAATTTTAATATCAGGTGAATTCAATTGTTTAAATAAGTGCCTAATGAACAGTAATTAATTTTGCATGAACATCTTCTTGACAGATTTTTGAAAAAAACTGAATCCTTAAAAACTTATAATTTCCACTTTTTTTTTGTTGTTTGTTAATTTTTTCTATGTTTGTGGTTAAAACTTTGTACATTTGATAAATTATTGAAAAATAATGACAGTGACATTCACGATGAAATATAAAACTCAACAAGTAAATCTCTATAATTGTTTCTTGCATAGACTAAAATTTTGTCTAAAATCGACGTTTCTGTTTCTGAGTTTAATTTATATTTTTGGAATGGTTGCCTTCCTGTAGAAAATCCCCTAAGACTTATAAAGTCTAATGTTTTTGAAAAATGTATCTAACAATGAGGTATACTATTATTTGTTCTATCTTGATTATATTACATTTTGTTCTTAAATCAAAATTCAATTTACTTTTTAGTAATCAGCTCTCAAGTTTTATTTTAACTTCAACCTAATATTTCCAAAAATTTAAGAACTTATACGCAAAAACCTATTTATGAAGATATTTTCTGGGTATTGGTAGATTTTTGACATATTTATTCCCATGTTAATCGAAAGTTAAAACACCATATGTCAGCTTTCTGTTAAAACTCCCATAATATTTCTTAAAATAGCCTTAAAATATTTTCACGGTTCACTCTTCAAGAATTATTAGCAACAAAATACCTAAGTGAAAATAATTGTCCCACAGAGAAACCTGAAAATTTTCCACAAAAATTCCTGAGTTTTGTTCCCACAAAAGCCATAAAATTTATCTCAAAAAACTGAAAACCACAAAACCATAAAATCATCATTTCCCTTATTCCCAAGCAAGTACTTCATACTCATGTACTATAGCGCATATCCTGCACGTTTTCATCCTTCTACAGTAGTTGATGGAATTTATTTCCAAAGAACGCAATCCAAACGATACGAGTGAGAAGAAGGAAGGTATTAAAAAAAGTAAACTATAATAATTCCTTCAGACAGTTTGAAAAAAAGAAAACTTCTCGTCAGGATCGTAAAATATCCGTCATCATGACAAAGTATTTCATTCAGTTTTTGAATCATAAAAATTTATCTGTGCAAAATTCTTTTCCTCCATTTTTATTCCATCACAAAACTTCACCAAGACCATTCCTCCTGCTGATTTTGATTTTTCACCACATTTTGATGGTAGACATTTTATATCACAAACTTGATAGTTTAAGACAAAGAATCGTTCTTAGCTTTTTAGTCCCGTTTATCAATCACAGGATTATCCACCACCACCAGCCTCCTTAATGTTACAAATTTCGTTTTTTATTTTCTTTTTTTTTTTCATTTTATGGTATATTTCCATTCAAGTTTTGTATATTATCTTAACTTAGCATTACTTTTCATCTGCTTTTAGTGATAGGTCCTTAAATTAACGAATGTTCACTAAGGATAATGATCATGATAATGATAATGATGCTAAAAATGATGTTAATTTAACGAAGGATATACGAAAGAAATTTTTCGTATTTCAGCAAAAATTATATTTTGATCCCGTTGAATGTGAGGAAAAGGATTAAAAGTTCACTAAAAGACACAAAACTCATAATTCCTTCCCCGCATTATCCTTCAATTCAGCTGATTCAGAAATCTTTCCTTTTTATCTTCTTCTTCTTCTATAATTTAGCAACAGGTTAATCTTACCTAATGGGAATTTTCCCAAATAAGATTTACAAAATTTAAGGACATATTAAGAGGCTCATATATTCGCCACGAAAAATAACGAATGTAATGAACGATTTCTCAGAAATTAATGTTTATTAAAACGAATAAAAAGAAAACAAAATAAAAATATTTATAGGCATAAGTCATGTTTTGTTATAAGGTTTATAAAGGTAGGTATAAATATACCATCAGGATTCATGCTGTAGAGCGTAACTCAGCGTGACAAATAACAGTATAGCAGCACACTTCACGTATATTTCACTCTCTTTCATTTGATTTACACTAATTACATGTATAATTTTATTTATTCCTTTTTCTTTCTTTCTTCACTCACTCACTCACTAAATCCTCTCGAACTCGAGAAGGAACGGTCCTTTGAAAGGTCTTGACTTGAAAAATAAGAAGCCAAAAACACACAAATAACAACAACCAAAAAAAGAGGAAAACAACTTAACCCAGCTTAATTAACTTGCACAAAAAAAGGTACGCCAGAAGTATACTAAATCTGTGTTTCCCGTCCCGGCGGCAGTGGCACACAGCGCGTTTTGGCATAAAAACAACCCAAATGACACTGACACTATACCAAAATATAACACGCCGTACCGTTTGCTTGACGACCAAGACTCTTTGATCCTGGCAAAAGGACAAAAAGAACTAAACCGTGAGAATTACCCCAGACTCTTTATAGCATTCAGGCTCTAGCTAACTTGAGAAGGAACAGCGCACATTTTTCCACAAAGAAGTTGTATATAAAACTCAATCACACGCGGAAGAAGCCTTGGTGTCTGCCACTACTGGGTTGACTGATGTTAGAAAACTCGGAAAAATGCAAAAAGGAAAACAGTTTAAAAAACCTAAGGACGACGACGTTGGCGGCGAAGTTTTTGTGAGTCGAATACAAAAAATGAGCTTCTCTTTTGTGCTCGGCTCTCTTGTTACTTTGGTAAGTGTGGGGAAAGCTCTTCTAGTCGTCGGTTACTGTTACACAGTAGTTTATTATTATTCAATGTTTAAAAATAAATATTCCTGGAAATAACTAAAAATAAATAACACAAAATCACATGTGTATGAAACCTTCCCTACGACACGTTACGTCGCTCGTCCTCACATACATATAAAGATAAGGACCAGCCCCGGGCTTTTCAGAAGAGACTTTCTCTGACAAACATCATTAAAACCCTTTCCATCAACTTTATCACATAACCCTTACGTCTGGACAAGTTTTTGCTTCTTTTTTGTTTGTATTTTATTTTGTTCTCGATTGCGTGAGAGCATAAGGCATGACATGATTAGAATTCTAAATATAGCTGTGGTGAGTATAAGATTTAAAAAAAAGAGCTAAAATATTCAGCACTTAACCTTAACCCTTGAATTACATGCCTATGTAGGGTATTATTCAAAGTAGCACAAGTTAACTATACACAGAGGACACAGTTACTTTGGAAAAGTCGTAGAGTGATAACGTTAAGCTCTCTGATAATAATGTGAGAAAATAGAAAAGCTTATTGTGGGTGGTGTGGTGAATAAGAGAAAATTTATTTTTCTCTTAGATAAAAAAGTTCTATCACAATATGAAGCTTTGTTAAACTTTCAAAGAAGAGCTTCTCTTTGCAACCATAAAGTTCAACTTTTTGCTATAAATTAAACTTTTATGGGAAGTACAGTGGGGTTTAAATAAAGGACAACTTTTTCAGTCGTTGATGTAAACAACATTTCAGAAAGTGGCGTCTGTGTCTGTCAAAAATGTATTCGGTGCAATTAGTGTGGAACTTTGTGAGCCTACAAAAAATATCATTATTAGCATTTTACAGCAAAAATTTCAGTCCCTTTTCTCATCCTCCTTCCTATCACCAATAAGTCTGAAAAAGTTCAAATAAGCACTTATTTCGGAGAAAATGAATTTAATTTTGAGAAAGGGGTGTAGTATCCGCCCACAATCTCATATGTAATTTACGCCGTTTTTTGTTTTTAATACACAAGGATAAATAGAGAAAACCTAGAGGTTGTTTTATTTGTTTATCAAAAGTTTGTGAGATTAGAATACAAACTAAATTCTTAACAATAAACTTTGATTCTTTATACAGTACTGTTCGAAAAATGTTGGTCAAACATTATATTAACCTTTTCGAGATCAGTTCTTGAATTTAGGGATGCTACGAGTTTTTTGTTTGTACAAGGTAGCTACATGTCATTCAAACACTGTATAAAAGATTATTATCAATAAAAGCTGCATTTGGCTCGTATATGTAGTCCAATACCAACCTTAGTGATTTTGTGGAAAAAATGGGAAATCAGTTCGGAACAGTTTTGTGTCTGTCACGTCTAAATATTACAACGCTTGAAATTTCTAAAAGACTTAATATTGCTCAAAAAACTGAACACTGATTTTGAAAAAAATATCGTGTGCCCGAGACTGGTAGCAGAAAATAAGGCTCAGTAGAAGATCGTTTTTTGGTGTTGTATAGTCCTCGGCATCGGTTCAGGACTTCGATGGACCTTAAAAATAATCTGGGTCGAGCTACACGCAAAGTATCAACGAATCTCTTCTTCGTTGGCTTAAAAATTTTCTTTCGAATCGTTCAATACAAGTTGTTTTGGACGAATTTAAGTATGAAACTCATAAAATAAACGCTGGTGTGCCCCAGGGCTCAGTTTTGTCTCCGACCCTCTTCTTTATTTTTATAAATGAATTCCTATCTGCTACTTCTAATCCAATACATTGTTTCGTTGACGATAGCTCCCTTAGCTTTTTATATTCGTTTCCAGACTCACAACCCTTCTCTTCGGATGTGGAACTGCAAGGGCAAAATATGATTAGCTCATTAAATTCCGACCTACACAGCATTGTCTAATGAGGAATCAAAAATCGTGTGGAATTTAATAAACCCTCTTTGCCACTATCTATGAGTGGCACTTGCATTAACGAAACGGAAAATCTTGACATCCTCGGAAGGTGCATCAGCAACCACCTTTTATGGAGCGATCACATACGCGATGTTGCCAAAAATGCTGCAAGATGTCTTGGGTTTTTGAGACGTTGCAAGAAAATGTGTCTCCGTCTGATCTGGCTACAATCTACAAAACCTATATACGCCCGAAACTTGAATATAACTCTCATCTCTGGGCTGGTGGTCCAGTAACTTATTTAAGCCTCTTGGACATTATTCAAAAAAGAGCTTTTAAAATGATTGGTGACATTAACATCATCAACTCGTTTACATCATTCGAACATCGATGCAAGGTTTTTTGCCCCACCCTTTTTTACTGTTATTTTAACGGACTATGGTCTAGTGATTGCTCTAGCCAGTTGCATTCCTCCCCTTAAACAATTTAACCGTAATACTCCCGCTTCTAGGAATGCCCATCAGTTTACCCTTGAGCCCAACTTCGGCCGTACTATGAAGTACAGAGATTCTTCTTTAAGCCATTCTACGCGAATGTGGAACGCCTTGTCACGCTCTGTCTTTCCTTGTCATTGCAATGTTCAGAAATTTAAAACCAAAAACCGACACCTCCCATCGAACCTTTCCCTCTTTTCCTAATGCCCACACAGTGTCTTTGGCATATTAAAGGTATAAAAAACCCTTTTAGTTAATTATAAAAAAAAGTAATTTCATGAAACTCAGTGAGAAAAAGGCTCGGGGACTTAGATCACTCAAGCTGGTACTGAAGCTGGATTTCGCAAAACGAGTCAAAGAAAAACGATTGTTCTGAGCTCAGGAGAACCTTAATTGAACTTAAGACATATGGAACAATGTCATCCTTTCGGATGAGTCAAAATTTAAGCTCCATGTTGGAGATGAGAGAATCCTTTAACGAAAAGAACCAACAAAAAGACTAAGCTTTGAACACATTTTACGGATGCCCCAAAACTGAAGATGTGATGGTGTGGGGATACTTCACTGGAGATGAAAAAGGTAAAATGAGCTTTCTTGAATCGAAATTCAATACAAAAGTTGTTCGTCAAGTCCTGGAAAACGTATTAGAGCCCACATTGCTAAACCTTTTTGGAGACACTTGCAGTTTCATATTTCAACAGGGCAATGCTTCTTGTCGTACAGCAAAAATTGTAAGTATGAACTTGTCTTTCTTTTTACCATGACTGACTTATATTAAGCTTCCAAAAAAGCTAAAACTTTTATTATTAAAAGTAATATTTGGATTTTTTTTAAATCTAAGGTTTATTGTTCAATATATCATGAAACACATTGAGAGCATAATAAAATAAAAGCGCATTTAAAAATAGGTTGATATTTCAAAACATTTGACAAAATAAAAAAAAATCGAGAAAAATTTGAGCAAACATTTACGAACGACACTGTATCTCGAAATGTTGCAAGTGTCACTTACCCTCTTCTTCGTCTAAATGCTTCAATTATATAATTCCAAATAATTCAATTTTTTTAAAGATCAAATTTGGTTGAACGGTAAAGATACAAAATTTAAATTTTTGAAGCGTGGCATTTCGAAAAATTGTTTTCATTTCAATGGAATTAATCTGATTTTCATACTGAACTATGGATTTTAGTAGAGCTTGACGGGCATATTGGACTAAAAACCTCTTCTCTCAAGATGGGGCGTGGTATCCACTCAAAAAAGCACCTAAGTATTGGAAAGGCAATTAAAATTCCTTGAAGTTATAACAATTTTTTTAAATTTAATAATTCCAAATGTGGGATTTAAAGGACCTTCAACAAATAGTAAATGGCTAGAAATCTTTAAGATTTGTGGGATCTATTTACTGTTGCTTCCTACCAGTTCCCTTGAATTTTTTGTTTATTTTTATACCGGCCACCTACGTTCTCAATAAATCAAACATAAATTAGACTTATCAAAACACTTTAAACAATCCCTAAAGCAAATAAAACAACATTATCAATAAGCCAGAAAAACAAGAGTCCCAATTGAAAACGAAAACTCAAAAATATATAAATAACAATTTTGACATCCATATTCTATGTTGTGCATGTTTTTCTTCCTTTCTCAACTTAAAGCCTTAATTTAACCCTTTTCAAACTAAATTAATACAGCAACGTTAAAGATAAATCAAAATTAGGAGGCGAAACACCAAAACAAATTTTTCTCTATACAGAAATAAAAATAATTTGTTTTCCTCCCCAACAAAAAAGAAAGTAAGACTTCATTAGGAGCATACATTTAAAAATATTATTTTCTGTAGAAATACACTTTTTTGTTCGTTCATTTCTTCTTCTTCCCCAAGTAACATTTTCGGAGCCTCAGTTGTTATAGTAGTTCGATTTAAGCTTCGAAGGAGTGAACTCTGAGACTACTGCTCTATTTTGTACGCAGTTGCAGCTTCTGACATTTTCTTATTCAAAATATGCTCTATATGTAAGTTTCACAACAACTTCAAGCTCTATAGCCTTATAATGCTTCCTGCTCTATTAATATGCTCTAATATAATTTAAAACACAACCTTCAACGAGCCTTACTTAATTTCGAATTCATATGCTTTAAAAAAGCATTATTTTAGAAAGACAAATGCTCTTTAGAGTCAATCATTAGCTTTTTTGTTTTTTAATAAATACTTCAAAACAGCGTATTGATCAAAAGACATAATAAGTGTCAAAAAAGTATTTGTTGGAAAAAATAAGTAGTTCCCAGTGAGAAAAAATGTTAAATAATTTCAAAAACAGCAAGGGTTATTGGGAAAAAGTGCGTCGTAACAAAAAATTGTTGAAAAGATTATCGTTATTAAACCCGGAGGGTACGGCGAAAAAATTACCAGAGATACAAAAAACCAAGTTTTTGCCCCAAGTTGCAAATGTTGGTGGTAGCATATGCATTTGTATTGAAAGTGAAGAGAATATGGAATACGGGTTGGATGAGAGCACATCCGAACTTAATACAGTACCCAATCAGATTGAAGCAGAAAATTATGAAATTGGTAGTTTGAGAAGTGGCTTAAAAGAATGGGCATTAATACACAACATACCACATACGGCTTTAAAAAATTTGCTGTGTATTTTAAATCAGGCTGTGCCACAAGAAAAGCTACCAAAGGACCCAAGGACCCTATTGAGTACTCCCCAATCTATAGTAATTAATTCAATTGGTGATGGGCATTACTGGCATCAAGGGTTGGAATTTTGTCTTTTAACATATTTCAACACAATTATTAGTAATAGAACCATATCCCTTAATTTTAACATTGATGGTCTGCCTTTATATAATAGTTCTCCAATACAGTTCTGGCCAATTTTATTTAACATTAATGAAATCAAAAATTTTAAGCCAATGGTCATTGGAATTTACTGTGGCAAGGGAAAACCATCTGATCTAAATGCCTACCTATCACCATTTCTTAATGAATGTAAAAACATAATCGAAAATGGAATTGTAATCGGGAAAAATAAAATTCAAGTTAAGATAAGAAGTTTTATCTGCGACTCACCGGCGCGGGCATTCGTCAAAGGTTAAATACTTATATAAAAACATATAAAACAACATTTTTTAACCATTTAAATATTCTGTTAATACATTATAGGGGTCATGTATTTTAATGGAAAACATGGATGTCTTAAGTGTATAGTTGTAGGGGAGTACATTGACCATTGCACTGTGTTCTTGGGAACAAATTTTCCAAAAAGAACAAATGAAGGCTTTAGGACACGATTGTATGGTCTTCATCATAAAATAACTTCTCCGCTTGAAGAACTTCCTGTTGACATGGTTGAAGACTTTCCAATTGGAGATGCACTTCATCTCATAGACCTAGGTATGTTTAAAATATTTGTGATTTTTTTTTTTTTCATCACAATAATTCTTTAGGTGTTATGAAAAGGACTTTAACCGGATGGGTTCACGGTCATTTCAAAGGAAGTTCCATAAGACTGAGTGCCCATGAAATAAAAAAACTTTCCGAAGAATTGACAAACTTCAAAGTGCCAAAAGAAATTCGTAGAACGACAAGAGGCTTGGACTGTTTGGCTTTTTGGAAGGGAACTGAGTTTCGCACATTCCTACTCTATGCTGGAATGGTGTTTTTAAAAGATATTTTAAGATATGATGCTTATGAGCATTTTCTTTGTCTAGTTTGTGCTATAACCATTTGTTCTTCCCAAGCATATAATCATTTTCTTCATTTAGCAAATGAATTGTTAGTTTTTTATATACAAAAATATGAAGAACTTTACCATAAGCGATCGATTACAAGCAATATACATAATCTTTGTCATCTTGTTGATGAAGTTAAAAAATTTGGTGTTCTTGAAACCTTCAGTTCCTACCCTTTCGAAAATATTTTATCATCTTTAAAACATTTACTTCGCACTGGTTCTAATCCTCTTGCTCAAGCCGCAAAACGAATAAGCGAACTGTCAAAAACCGAACACTATGAAGAATCAAAAATAATTTATCCCATTTTAAAAAACCAAAACAGAGACGGATCATTTAGTAAACTTATATTTGAAAATTTTACTCTAAGTAACGAGATGCCGAACAAATGGTTTTTGACAAAAAATCAACAAATCATCAGTTTTGAAAAAGCTTTAAAAACAAAAAATTCAATTTCAATAAAAGGTCTTCCCTTAAGAGAAAAAAGTGATTTCTTTCTAACACCTATTAAATCGTCACATTTAAACATTTATTTTTCAAAGTGTGAAGAAAATGATATTTGTTCATTTGAAATAAACAATATCAAATGTAAAATGGTAGTTGTTCCATATAATAACGATGGATTAGTTTTCTTACCTTTACTTCATACATTGTAAATATTCATAAATCTGCTTTGCAATAATAAAAAAGATTTCCTTTTCTATAGAACTTTATTAGTTCATATGAAATTTCAATTTTGCATTTATATGAGTTAAGAGTGTTAATTAAATAAAAGGCTCCAATTGAAAAATAGACTTTCATTGCCTTTTTCTTTAAACAAATTTATTTTCTTGTTTCAAGTAGTACATTCTTAATAAAATAAGGAATAATAAAGAACAAAGTTTAATAAACAATCTTTTATGTATCTATATTGGAAGACGTAATTATATAAATACTTAAATAAAATAATCCAAGAGAAAGAAAAATCATTAAGTGAATTAAACGTATGTATGTACTTTAGTAACTACGAGTACTTAAGTTCATGTACATAATGTAATACTTCAATACTTCCAAGTTGATAACGACAAATAAGTTGGCTTTTAAGTTGAATTTGATTGGGTATCCGGGATGACTTCAGATGTTATGCTAAATGATGCAAAATAAAAGCAAATTATATAAACGGTGATAATTTTAAAAAATTTGGTTTTCACCTTCTCTCTCCGTTTGTTTTCTTTTGAGAAACTCTCTCACGCTGGGTTGATTTACGGGTTTGAAGAACCTCTTGGTTCTCAAATCGCGTTGCATTTCTTAAGATTTTTTTGAAAAATCTTTAGTTTTCTCAAGAGAAAACTGTGGGTCAGCTTCTACCACAACTTCAGCAAAAAGGATTAAAATATTTTTAAACTTAAAAAAAGGAATTTTCCCTTCTTCATATTTTTTTGAGCATCCGGTCCAAGAACATTTTGTCAAAAAATTTCTAACAAAAATTGCATCCACTAGTTCATAGCAACATGTCCACCCTTGGCCAAACCGTTTGCCATTTTTACCAATGAAGAACGAGGTTTTACGGACCTATTGAATGTAATTATAATTTCTTTTAATATATTATTTTATTAGAATTAAAATATTGTTTTCTTACCATTTCGCATTTGAACGACGTCTCCATTAGATTTTCCTCGAATTGTTGAGCCTGCACTTCAGTTGAAATTTTTTGAAAGTCTTCAGCTGCTTCTTTAATTACATTGTGTTTTTCATCTATGACTCGTTGGTCGACCTGTGTCAGAAGTTTTGCTATACCTGTCATAACAATTTCCTTGATCACTTCTAATTCGTTGATTATTTTGACTTGATTTGCAAGAATTTTACTTTCGTAGCCATCAGGTGTTGGGGTGACACCAGAAGAAATATCGAAATGTGAAGCTTGTGGTTGTACTTCTACTAGTTCAAGGTCATTAAATATAATATCACTGTTCCCTCCTTGGACTTCCAACAAATTCTGATCCAGGAGCACATTAAAATCTGCCTGTGGCGATCTTGAAAATTGGATTGTATTGCGTTTGGTTGTCGGTTGGTTGAATGATTCCTCTGAATCATCGTCTGCATCGGCGCCGGCATCGGCATCATCAGCTTCGGTGATATTTTTGTCCAGCAGGGCGTCTTCGTGCTCCTCAGCCTGAGCGAATGTTAAAATATTGCTTTTTTTCACAACACAAGGCCTAGCTTCCCAGAAGGATTTGTCGGGTTTCGCATAAGGATTTTTAATAATATTGTTTAGTTTTTTTGTGCTCCAATTAGATGGAGGAAACCAATATACCCCATTTTGCTCGAATGAGCTGGGTATAATTGTGAGCACTGTTTGGTTTCTATTATTTAGTTCTTGGATTATTTTAAAAGACATACTGACGACGAACCACGACGAACAAGAAAAACCACTGAAAACCACGGCGAATGAGAAGAACCACGAGCACGACGCGACGGAATAAAAACACAATTAAAACAGATTGTGTCAAGAATTACCGTTTTAGAACCTATCGCTTCAGAAGAGTTTTATATGTGTGTGCAAAAAACAGGAGTGAGCAAGAAAAAAATAGTAAATCGAAACAAAGAACGAGACGACGAAATGCAAACACAATGTTGCACAGGGTGAAACCTTTTTATATCTCGGATTTATTTTTGTGTTGAAGGGCCAAACACAATGAGTGTTTTTATTTCTAAGTATTCCGGATATGAAATGAAATAGACTGGCAAGATAAAATATATAGAATATCCAGAATGGAATTAATAAACAGAATAGAATAGAAATCCGATAATCAATAAAAATTTATTTTATAATCCACATACAAATAATTAGGCATTTAATTTCGCTTGGTGACCACTTGAAGGGTGAAGGATTTAAAAAAAAATAAAACATGAAAAACAAACACACAATATTTTGTTGCTTTTTCATTTTTTTAAGTTTATTATAGTTATGGCTTCAATCTACTTTAAATATCAATGCCTGAATGCGTTTCATGTGGGCTTAAACCTAAATCATTTATTCATCACAAAATATACTTTTCTTATCTGAACAAGCAAATTGTTCCGCCATATTATTTATTTCGAGAGTTTTTTTTTTATCAACCTTTATCTCACACGCTTGATATTTGCTGTGTTCATCATTTTACTCACAACCCTCCGTTTTTTTTATTCGCAAGAGTAAGTAACGCTCTGAACACTCAGTAAACGTCCTATGAGTGAAAAAAGTAACACAACTTTGATGCTCTGAGCACTGAACAAGAAGAGAAACTCAACTTTTAGTTTGACAGTTCATTCTTTGTTCAGATGTTAAAAAGAAAAACGCCTAATTATAATTGAATTTATATTTTTGATTTCAAAAATTAATTTGCTTGAGAAAAATTATGAAGATATTTGGGGTAGATTCTTTCCAAACATGTCTGGCAAATTTTAAACAAACGTCAAAATTTAACCAATGGAAACAATTTTAACACATTTCGAACACGACTTATGTAAGGGGTTTAGAATTTTTTTTTGCGATTGGCGTGGGTAGTCTTCTAGTTACACATTGAGAGGAATTTTAAACAAAAAAAGAACAAAATGTCTAATAGAAAGAAAACTTCGCATCAAACAGGGAATATATGTTTGTAGTTATTGTTTGTGTGGAAAATCTTCGACATTTTTTGTTTGTTCTTATTGAATTGAGGCACCCTATGTCCTTAATTATAAAAAATGCTCTACAACAAATCTAAAACAACAGTTTTGTAGACGTTAAGATGTATAGAAGCTCTAAAAGAGTTATTGTTTTTGTCGTATCAAAATGGCTTTTTTGGTAGAAGTTATGAAATTTCTCTGATACAATTTTTAATTTTTCATTTCAAATAATTAATAAAAAGTTAATATTTTAAAGGCGCGTGGTACATTTTCGAGGTACAACAGCTATGTTTGTGATGAAAATAAAGTGGCACATAAAATCACACCTTCGCACGCCTTAGTCATTATAATTTTGAGTTTTACGATCATTATCGTATAAATATTTGTTATTAGAGTTAGAAGTTTTACTCTGAAAATATTTATGTTTGAGAATTATTTTTTAGGTTCAACCCAAGCAAACAATTCTCATTGTTTTATTTCTTTATATTTATTTTTTACTTGCACTTATCCAATCGTTTTTATATTTCTACTTCAAAGCGAAAAGCTTTAAAACTATTGTTTTGTTATTTTTAATAGAGCTATAAGTGCTCTTAATCAAAATGTAAATGTCATTTTGTTGCTATTGTCGAACATAATGAGTACTGTGGCATCATATTTAGAATCATAATCGTGCTGAAAAAGAAGCTTTAAATTAGCTCGAAAGTGACAAAAAAACTTTCATTAATGCTACAGGCAACTACAACCTCTATACAAGAAATGAAATGGAGCCCATTTTAGCTCTCAAAGTCGAAAAAATAGCTCTTAATTAGTTTTTATACAGTTTTATTGATGCTAAAGAGCTAAATGTAGTTAATAAAGCTAAATGATCAAGCTTTATAAGTGCTACTAGAGCTAAAAACGAACTAGAATTGTTACTTGGGTCTTCTCATCTTTTCAATTTGTTTGCAAAAACATACATAAAAGTACAAATATCTATCTTTTTCGAGGTAAAAATAAACAAACAATTTATACTTTTAGAAGACTCATCGTTGCTGTGTTGTTTCTTTTCTTTTAAATAGAATGATGATAGGGTATTTGCTAATGGAAATTGAGAAATATCCTTAAAGAAAAAAAACTATAAACATTTTTTTTCCTATTTCCCTTACCAGGAGTAAATACCTGAATAAATGAAAGACAAAATAGAAAACTTAAGTATCTCTCTCTTAAGTGATTCTTCCGACAATCTTCTTTCTAAGGACAAGAACGACGAAGTGATAAAAGTACAAAGTTCGAAGTAGTTATTTTATAATGCTTCAGGAAAAAAACGTACTAAAAGCCTCTAAAGTTCATTCAAGTCAAGACGCGATGCCATCATGCCTTGTCAATTTTCCTGGACTTTACATCAAACAATTTGTTTAACTTTAAACGAGGTAAAATATAGAAATATTTTTAAACTAATTTTAGTTTTGTTTTATCGTAAGATTAAAATTTCATCTTTCAAAGTTGAACTTAAGTCTGGTAGAACTTGACATCTCCAAACCTTTCAAAACTATGTGCCAAGTTAACTTTATGAACATCAAAATGACAGTTATTTTTTTCGTTTTATGCAATGTTGCTTCAAACCAATTCTTTTAGAAATCATAGAATTGATGTTGAAAAATAAGATACAGCATTGACTACAAAATTTGAAGTAAATTGGTTGATATGAAAAATATTGTAATTTCATTGTTTGGCTTTAAATGAAAGGGACTGTTTTCTTTTAGAATTTTCAGCTGACAAACACCGATTTTCAATACAAATATAAAATAAAATGTAGGTATGCTTCTGTGTTTTGGAAATAAGTTGATCTTTAAAAACTAACAAAACAAATTTAAAAAGATGTAATTTTGGGAGTTGGGCTCGAGGGTATACTAATGAACATTCCTAAAATCGCGAGTATTACGATTGAACTGTTTGAGGGGAGAAATGCAATTGGCTATTTCACTAGAGCATAAGCCGTTAAAATAACGGTAAAAAAGGGTCAGACAAGAGACTTTACGGTGATGTTCAAGCGAAGTAAGTGAACTTATGATGATATTATCATCTATCAATTTAAATGCTCTACGTTCAATACTATCTAAGAGGCTTAAGTAAGTTGCAGGAGCACCAGCCCAGAAATGGGAGTTATACTCAAGCTTTGGACGTCTGTAAGTGTTGTAGATAACAGACAGATCAGAAGGGATGAGATATTTCTTGCATCGCCTAAAGAAACCCAAACACCTTGCGGCATTTTTGGCGACATCGCCACCTCCACAAGAGGTGGTGGTTGGTGACACACACACCGAGAATATCGAGGTGTTCAGTCTCATTGATGCAAGTGCCATCCATGGATAATGGCAAAGGGGGTATATCACGCTTTAACGATACAGGACAGCATTGGATTTTCGAAGCATTAAATTAGGCGCGGTTTTTCAATCTCCATTGAACAATGATGTTTAGGTCGGAATTTAATGAGCTTATCTTATTTTGTCGTTGCAGTTCCACATCCAAAGAAGAGGGACGTTAATCTGAAAACGAATATGAAAAGCTAAGAGTACTATCGTCAGCGAAACAATGTATTGGACTAGAAGTTGCTAACAATACATCATTATTATAAATGAGAAAGAGTGTTGAAGATAAAACAGAGCCCTGGGGCACACCAGCATTTATTTTATGGTTTTCAGACTTGAATCCTTGTACTTGTATACTTGTATTAAACGACCCGAAAGGTAATAACTAATCCAATAGAGCAGGGATTCATGAAAACCGAAAGCACACATTTTCGATAAGAGAGCCTGACGCCAAACCCTATCAAATGCTTTTGAAATATCAAGTGCAATAATCTTACTTTCTCCAAAACGATGTAAAGATTTGCTCCACTGTTCGGTGAGATGAACCATGAGATCACCAGTGGACCTATTGCTACGAAAGCCGTATTGTCGGTCGTTAAGAAGCTTTCGATTTTTGAGATATTTCTTGAGCATATAATTAATCATCGTTTCCATGACATTCTTAAGAAGGGACGTAAGTGCAATCTGTCGGTAGTTAGAGGGTGAGGAAGATTCGCCTTTTTTGGGAATAGGCTGGACAAAAACAGTTTTCCATCCGCTCGGAACGAGACTTGAGGAGTAGGACAGATAAAAAAGCTCACGCAGTGGTTTTGTTAGCGTTGAAGAACACCTCTTCAGAACAATAGCGGGGATACCATCCGGACCAGCGGATTTATGTGTGTTTAGATCTCTTAGGACTCTTGCCACAGTAAGAGTGCGAAAAAAGGTTGGTCCCATAGAATCACTTACTCGCCCAAGTATAGGCGGAGTCATGACACTCACTGGCAGCGTAGAATTGGCGGCGAACTGCCTAGCAAAGAAATTAGCTTTCTCTAAAGAGCTAACAAGAGGAGTGTCATTGACAACGAGCGTAGGAACCGAAGAAGAGGAAGAATTCCTCATGTTTGTTACGAATGACCACAAATTTTTACTGCCTATGGGACATTACAGTATTTTTTGGCGTAACTTTTGGTCATGTAAAAATTTTGTCCGTCGAATATGGGCGTTGCAAGCCTTCCTGGCTTGTTTGAACTTTTTCCGGCTGTCCTCAGTACGGTTGGCTTTACAGCAACGGAAACTTCTTCTTGCTTAATCATCTTAAGGGTTTAGGCAAGAAAAATATAATTGTTTTTATTCAAGCGTTTTTGTAAAAGGTTTTAAGATAATGCAATTATTTTGAAACTTTCACTATAAAAAGATTTTAAAATAAATCAGTGGAGTCATTTCCGAGAAATTTGGGTATCAAAAATTGGTTTTAACGGCATTCGAAGTATTGGTTCTCTCAAATTTGATGATGTTGTTTCATTTAAGTTAAAATTCCGCAAATATTAAAATTTTCTGGTCGAATATGCACGTATTTATTTTGTGTGTTAATTCATGATTAAAAATTATTCTAAAAGTAAATTAAAAACTTTAAATATTTGATTTAAGTTTTAGAGAAAGGAATAATAGATTAAGGAAATCTGGATCATTAAATGATTTTTATAGTCTCAAAAGCCTCAATACTACGGTTTCCTTCGGATTACAAAAGGGGAGATCTTAAAAGCTTACTATCTGGAAAAGTAGTTTTCGTCATGTTATTACATCTGGAAATGCTACAAAAGTAATAATGTGAGTAGACGTATCTTAAAAATTGGAGATTTGGAGTATTCTTTGGGATTTTGGTAACAGAAATATATATTTTTTGCAGATTTATTAAATTCCCATATCAAGTTCGATTTGTCAAATTGAAAGTGGCCCCTATGTATGTTTCTTTGAAAAATCATTTCTCAAAATTAACCAAAATTTCACAACAAGGAAATGTTGATACTTATCAATTTTTCAGCTCCTTATACCACTACTTCCTGCTCCGAATTTCTCCCAATGTTTTTTCCATTTATCTTTTAACCACAACTTTCTATCTCCAAAAACTTTTTTTTCAAACACTAATATAAACTTCTATCTCAATTTTTTGTTTTCCTTAAGTTCCGTAAATTTTGATCTTCTTGCTACTAATATTTGTGACCTCTGGTCTTCACCAGTGCACAAACAGAATACCATTGTCAGGACTCTCATTTCCTGAACAATTACTTCTTTTTCATTAATCCCCCAAGTTTTCAGCCATTGTGAAGTGGCGGATCTCGATTACGTCATCTTTGGCTACTCATAGCAAGTTTGCTGAAGAGCACCAACTTGTCGGAATGCCGCGGTCCTGCTTACTCGCAATTTCTCTCCCATCAGAATGCAAGTCATTCTCAGGAATTCGTCGCACGCTGGTATCACTTCCAAGTCACGGCGATTCCATGAGTGCATTCAGCCAAAACCCACTATTTTTTCGCAAGAAAATTAAAACCTCGAAACCTAAGAAAAACTTAATCATCTCACCTAGCATTCTTCCCCACCGAATAAAAAGAATAAATGTAGGGAAAACGTTTGGTGTAGAAGAAATTTTAAAGTGGTAGCTTTCCTTGTTTTTAATCGATGCTTTCAAACATTTTGTCTTCTACTCAGATTTTTGGTTAAGAGAACTCGCTCTTGACATTCCATCATATAACAAATTTGTATCAACAAAATGTGGTAAAGGTTTAAAATCAATTGTTAAAAATTACAATTTTAGTTTTAATGAATTACGTTGGGCTAGCAACCCTTATCAATATGACTTCAGCGTCAGGGACCAAGTGTCTACCGCGCTTAAGGTTGGTTATTTCGTTTTTAAAAAAGGCATCCAGCCTACGGAATATCGCTTTGTAAAACGTCCAATAAGCGATTGGTATATGTATTTGGCATCACTTATTCGCCGTGTATTTTGTGACATCCATTTGCCAAATCTATTTCCGATCTTCTTCACTAAACTGAGGGAGAGAAAAAGTAGCTGGTAAATTATGGCCGTCCTCCTCTCTCTCAGTAAGGTGAAGAAAGACACCTAAAGAGTAACAAAATTTACAGTTTTTTTTACAAAAAATAAAAATCTAAAAAACATTACTCAAAATTGATAAAAATTGAATTTCGACTCTTTTCAAAAACTTGAGATTATGGCTTCAAACTTATTTTATTTTATAAGAAATATTTTTTTTCAACATTCAGTAAAATTTTGAGAAAAATCCAATTGACAGTTTAAAAAAAAATAAAAACCTAAACAAAAAATTAATAAAAGTTGGTAAAAATTGAATTTCGACTCAAACATCTTTTCAAAAACTTGAAAATATGGCTTCAAATGTTGGAGAAAATTGTTGTCGACAGTTTTTTACAGAAAATAAAAACCAAAAAAAATTAAAAACAGTACTAAAAATTGATGAAAATTTTCTTTCGATTCAGATAGTTTTTCCAAAATTAAAAATATTGTCTTTAAACTTTTTTTATTTCCCAAAAAATATTTCTTTCGACATTGAGTAGTTTTTTTTTATAAAAATGCAACTGCCCGTTTTTTCATAAAAAAAAATAAAATCTTCTAAAAACAGTTCGCAAATTTGGTAAACATTTGTTTTCGACTAAAAATCTATTTAACAAAACTAGATTTTCATATAATCTATTTCCTTATATGAAAAATATCGTTTGTAATTTTAAAATTTTTAAGAATAATAAAACGGGCACGAAAACCTTTTAAGCAAGACAAATTGGCAGACGAGATGGGAAGTTATCAGTTTGAGTCTATTTTTCATATCGATTTTGACTCTAGATTTGGATTATATTTTCGGAGATTTTTCAGAAATAAAATATCTGAAACTGTTATTACCTTTTTTAACTTATTTGTACCTCAAAGTCTTTTTTGTATTCAGGTAAAAACATTTTTTAATATTTTAAGAAAAATATCCTCCTCCTCGTTTGATTAAACTCATTTTGACAACTGACTATTCTATTTCTCTTTAAAATGATACACCGCCTTTCATAAAATATTTAAAACTCAAATTTGTCACTAATATTTCAACAAGTCAAATTTAAATTTTGATTCATTAAGACTAACACCTTTCAAATATTCTTAACTTTCCTATAACTTTAATTTACTGTCAATTAAAGGTGTAAGACAAACTTAATTCAATTAATTATGACAAAACAAAATGATTGACTTCTTGACAGTTTCTTTTTAATTCTTTCTTTTTAATTGTAAGAAATATTCATAAAGTATACCTATCCGTTGTCCTTTTTCTATAAGTATGTATATATTTTTGATTTGAAAAGCTACTGACACTCTTGACCTCAATTTGCCTTCCTGATGTGTTTCATTACATTTTAATTGGTTGTGATGTAGGTATGCATATAAATTATTCTATATCACAGAACCATACTCCCTGATGTGACGTCTGACACTTCATCGACCATTTCTGATTTGTAACCCTGGGTGTTGACAACATTAGGTAGTATATAGTTGGTGTTAAGACACCACTAAAAGCTGTCTTTAACTGTTGTCCATATATAATGTAATCTTGTATATTGTATGGTGTGGTGTTCAGAAATCTATTTAGGGAAACATATAAGAATAACATTTATTCACATACATTTATACAAACAGGATAAAGATTCAAGGCTATATAAGGGAGGATAAGGGATAAGGATAGATGGATTCTGGACATTGAACAGGCCAATTTGTTTTTCTTCTGTATGGAACATCAAGTTTTATTATTAACATTCTTCAGAGGGATGGTGATGGAGAGAGTGTGAGTGGGGGAGAGTAAGAGGAATTAGGGTTTATTTTTATATTCGACTGTTATAAGAGACTATATTATCTTATACGGATGAGTTACTAAGAAATAGGTTTTGTCATATTAAAAGTGTTTGCCTCTAAGAAGATTCCTCAACTCAGGATCAGAACAAATAAAAATACATCTCCGTGCATAAGAATTTCTTCTTTAAGGACATAAAGTTGGAATTGGCTAAACAAATAAGGATTAAGAAAAAATACTAAATTTGAATCTCTAGCCATGTTTTTATTTTGTTACTTGCGACTTATTGGAATTAAATGTCAAGTATTACATTCGTAACAAATTTAGAACTCGGGATTTGAAACAAACTCATATTTTTTTTAAGATGGTAAAGAAGTCACATTGTCTGTAATATTGAACCCTCACAAAAATTTCGTACACTGTTTTTGTTAATTTTGTATTGAAACCAATTCTGTATAACTTCAGGATTTCCTTTGTACACATCTTTATACTATGAAACAAAATTTGTTTGAAATTGTTATTTCTTTGTTTTTGAAATATAAGTTATACTGAAAATATAGACGTACGAATTAATGTACAGAACCACACAAAAAACTTTACGACTATCAATTTAGCACTTCATTATTCGAACGTCATCCTTAAGAATTTCACGTAAATTCTTAATGTTTTATTTCGACTTTCTTGCCTCATCTACTGCATCAGTGTCGGACGGAACTAAATTCTCTGAATGGTTTGAAACCACATAAAGTGTCCCTCAAGGGTGTATTTTAAGTCCGATAATATTCGTCTTGTTCATTATTTCCAATATTTTGGAGTTTTGTTGTCTTACAATCTTAATTTTTCGAAACACTTGAAAAAAAGCAATAAATCCAAAGAAGCTCTAAACTTGATGTGGCCTAAGTTTAAGTCTATCCAAAAAATCGATCTTGACTCCAACTATCGTTTTTTTCAAGCAACTGTGAACTGCTGCATGTGCTATGGTACCGAAGTTTTTGGATATTTACAACTGGCGGAGTTTGAAGCCGTGCAAAGGTATTTCTTCAAACGCTTGTTCATATTGCCTTCTTAACGCCCAATTAGAACCTTATGTATAGACTGGCATAACACCTTTTTACATTATAAACATTAAAACCAACTCCAACTAGATATTGAAAGTTCTGAGCAGGGATGAAAGAAGCCTTCACAAATCCACAATGAAAAGGCTTATGCAGACAAATGCCTCCCCATTTAAGGAGTGGAACCAGATAGCTTCTTCAAATGACAGTAGTCTTGTCTTTTTGGAGTCCAATTTAAATTAATGGCACACCATGTTCAATGATATGATCACCAGGACTGATGAACATAATATCTTCAGTGAACATCTTTCAAGAACCTCAACAACATTATCAAAAAATGTGTATAGAAACCTCAACCAACAAATAACATCACACACTAATTATTTCAGTAACGAGTTTTCTTCAGAGGCTATTAGTTACATATTTAGAGCCCGAGTCGAAATACTGAGTCTTAACCCTATGCCGTATCGAACTGATCTTCCACAAATCTTTAGCCTTTGTAACACTTGAGAACTAGAAGACATCACACAATTCTTTGCATCGTTTCCTCTACTCCAAGAGATTCGACGGCAGTATTGCGAACTGAGTTTTCTTCCCCCAACTCAGCTCTATGAAATCCTTAATGGAGACTTTGGATGGTCAACTGTCTATAGAAACTGCAAACATGCTATAAATTACCGCAATAGGTTTCCATAATTCAGAAACCAGTTATTGCAATTGAAGGTTCAAACAAAGTTTCCTAATTACTATTTTGTGTTTCAACTCATGTAAAAATTGATATATTTTTTATTTCAAAATCATCTCAAAATTGTTGAATTCGTATTTGATGCTTTAACAAACTATTATTTCTTTTTTTTATATTTATATAATTAGTTGAACTTATGTTTATTATTTGAATTTTAACTTCTTAACACTTAAATTGTGTTCTTGTTATGAAATATCGATCAGGAAGTCGGCAGAATTGCCATGTCCATTTTCTTAAAGAAAAACATTTGTTATTTTTTTACATCTTAAAATAAAGAAACTATCTATCTATCTACCCATTATTCGAAACTTAAAACAACTGAGTATGCAACTTTTTTGTTGTAAATTAGTTGTGGAAAAAAAATTAAAAAAAACTAATTTTACTAAGATTTTATTTTAAAAGAAGCTAACTTGACACGATGAGTCCAGGCATAAAACATGAAAATTCGAAAATGTAACAAAAGTGTTAGATTTTATTATTAATATTTTGTATCTTTTCCACTACCAATTTTAAGTAAAAACTCTACACTTAACTGCATCGTTAAATTTTCAAAAATCCTTGTTTTATGCCTGTGCTCATCGTGTCAAGTTAGAACTAAATACCACTTTTTTTTTAAAGTAAGTAAAACAAATGTTTGGAATTTTTTCTACAACTAATTTACAACAAAAAAAAAGCTGAAATTATCTGTATTCACATTTTTTTTAATTTCGGATATTGCAATGCTAAATTGACCGTCGTTAAAAAATAGTTAGAAAATTCTTAACTTTTGAATTTTACCAATTTTGTGTATGATTATATTTTTAAAATTAATCGGAGTATTTTTTTAAAGCTTTAAGTAGCTTAACAAATTCATGTTTAGAAAAATACTTTTTTTTACCTAAGAACCTTTCCAATTTCATAAAACAATCCTTAATCTTATAAAAATTAATATAAATTGTATTCGAATTCCAAAAGTTTAATAACCCATTTTTGAACTTCTCACTAAATGAACAAAATTAAAAACAGTTAAATTAAAATTAATATAGTAGAAAACCTTGTAAACAAACTTTATTTATAAAAATGCGATTTTTCATTTACATATCTATATTTTATAGAATGATTTAACACGACTAAAAGAACTAAACAAATATGATGGAGAAGTCCTTTTCAAATCAGTCTGGAAAATTAACCAATAACTCTTAGTATAAGAGAAGAATAATGGCTTAATTTTATAGAGTTGGACTCTATTACGCAACAACTTATGTAAATTTAGTTTGACCTTGTAGCATTGATTACTGATTATACCAAAAATATTATATGAAAACAATAAATGTCCTTTCAACGCAAAATTCTTAACATTAAAATATAAAATTTGAATATAGTTGTGCGTGTCTCATATTTTGGTTTAACGTATCTTAAATTTTATTGTGATATTAACTTTTATTTGTCAAGAATTAGAAAACAAAGTTTATATAAGAACTTATTTCTAAGAACAAGCTGATAATTTGGTTTAAATAAAAAACATTTCAACTCCTTCGTAAAACTATTGACAAATCCTTAAACGGATTATTTGGTTTTCATTCTTGACTCTAATTGATACAAATCTAAATAATCCTTTCGATTTCCAAAAAATGCCTATAAATTCAACAAGACTACAAATATGTATAATTTATTGGTCATATTAAATCAATATCACTTATGGTCTAGTTTCTTATTTTCATACACGTATGAAAAAGATAAATCCTTTATTAAATTAATTCCAGACTTTACAGAACTCACATAAAAACGATAATTAAAAGAAATAGATGCGCTTAAAAACTTTCTTTTTCTTCTTCTTCTATATTCTTTATATCCTTTGATGTTAAATTAAATTATATTCTTAATTCTCACATAAACACACACACACACAAAACAACATACATACATTCCAACTATAATTTGTTTTCACATCCTTAACCTCCTTTAGACATGACATTTATTACAGTTAATTATTCAATTTTGAAATATAAGGATAAAGGATGTTCTTTATTTTTTGTATTTTGTTTGTTAAAATTATCTTTTCTGTGTGCGTTTATTATATGGCAAATAATGATACACACTGATGATGGTTATTCATGAGGTTGATGAAAATTAGTGGTCCATTGTTAGGATGTGTGCTCGGATGTGAGGATGTGGAAATAAAGATTTATGATTTTATTGGAAGGTTAAATTGGTATATTAATATGTTAATTACATAAAATATTGGTAATTTTAGTAAAACTGAAGTCAATCAGTATAAAGGATCATTGAATTAGTCATACAAAGAATGTTTGGAATGTAAGAAATAATTATATCTAAGAGGAACAGCACTTACTTTATCAATAAAGGCTTTGAAATTGATTGGATTTTGGGAAAATTAACTCTTTATTAGACTTTAAACTCACACCTCTCGAATGCTTTAAACAAATTAAGTAATTTCTTTTTAAGTTTCAATTAAAAGTAAAACAAAAATGAAATTTCTTGACATTTTAAAGTCCGCAGAGTCTAATTCAAAGATATTAGAGAAATTGGAATATGTAAGCGAACGTTCGGGAAATCGAATTGACAGTTTTTTTTAAGATAAAGCAAGAACTTAACCTTTAAAAAAAATTACTTTACTTTTCTTAAAATTAGTAGAAACTATTTTTTGAAAAATCCAAATGACAAAAAAAACGACAAAAGAAAAAAAAACGACGTTGTCACAAGAACTTGCTCTTACACCATAAGCATCTGTGTAAAAGGGTTAACCAAATGAGTTTTTTATTACATGAAAAATGTAATTTAAAAAAAAAAATATGGTATACCACAAGGGTCCATTTTATCAACTACTCTATTTCCTATTTTATTTAATCAGATCCCATTTACAATTTAAGATCTCTTGCTCAGTGTATTGATTTCTAGTTAAATTTCTATTGGAAGTTATTCTTATGGGTCCGATTTGTCGAATTGATAATTCAATTTTCAAGGTTCCTAGAGTCCAAATAAAGATTTTTAGAAAGATGTCTGATTGTGCGTGCGTACGTACGTCAAATTTTACGAATAAAAAATGGTTTTATCTCCAAAAAATTTTTGGGCAACGAAAAATAACGTTTTTAACATCTGGTAAAATTTTGAGAAAAATCAAATTGACCGTTTTTTTAACAAAACCAAAAAAAACGTTAATCAAAGTTGGTAAAAATTGAATTTCGACTCAAATATCTTTTCAAAAACTTAAGATTATGGCTTAAAATTATTTTGTCTTATAAGATATATTTTATACAACATTCGTTTAAGTTTTTAAAAATTGATTTCCACACAAATATTTTTTTTAAAACTCGAGATTATGTCTTCCAATTCATGTTTACTTACAAGAAATATTGTTTTCAACATTCGGACAAATTGTAAGCAACATCAAATTAACTTTTAATAAAAGTTGGTAAAACATCCAGATATTGGCTTTAAACTACTTTTATCTTTAAAAAAATAAGGTTGGCAACTTTCAGAAAAATCTAATGAAATTTTTTTTCCAAAAAATAAAAACCTTAAAAAACAATACTAATTTCATAGAAAACATTATTTTCAAAATTCAGTAGTTTTTTTTTAAATAGAACAGCCGGTTTTTTTCATAAAAAAGTAAAATCTATAAAAAAATAGTACGCAAGTTTGATAAAAATTGTTGTTCGGTGCTTGATACCTCTCAAATTAATTTCATTCATCCAATTTGTAAAAATTTAAGTAAAGATACTAAAATTGGTATCAATTTGTTTTCGACTTAAAATCTATTTAACAAAACTAGATTTTGAAACTAACCTATTTTTTTGTATAAAAAATAATGTTGGTAATTTTAAAATGTTTAATAATAATTCAACTGACAATTTGTTTAACCCAACACCAAAACCTGAAAACTTTTAAGCAAGACAAATTGACAGGCGGGATGGGGAGTTATCACTGTGGGTCACATCCCAGCCTCTTTTTATTTTTTTTAAATAAATTTATTTATGGTTTTATTCTCAAAAATCTAAACCAATATTTCTAAAGAACTTAAATCCATTTCAGTTAATTGTTTTATACATATATTAACGTAAATAAAAAAATGTAGGTTCAACAAACGGCGTAAAATTGTTACTCTTCTCTTAAGCGGGTTTTACTGTTATTGATTTAAAGTCATTGAATTAATTAAAAAAAAAAATATTTTTAGTGATGGCATGAATTTTGAATCAACGAGTCTTTTAGGCTTATTAAATGTGAAACCGATTCTGAATACCAACAAATTTAATTAAGGTTAAATTGAAGGTATCAAAAATATAAAGTAAGTCCTAACTAACTTCCTAACTGCTAAACAAAATATGTTTTTACAGAATAACATAAAAAGACGCAAAAAGTACTTTGAAGAAAATTTAGAAGGTGATTTGTTTTTGATAGCATTTTAATAATACTGCTACAAAATATTTCCAAATTGATTTTTGAATTTAAAATCTTGCGAAAAAAGACTAATTTTTCTTAAAGTGATTTTTATTTTATTTAAAATGTTATTATTGATATTTTTTTTTAAACTTAAAGAAAAAATGAATTGACAATGAAATGAAAACTTAAATACAAATTTACTAAAACAAGTTTTAAAAGTTTATTGTTGGCTAAAATTTCATTCAATATTGTAAGCGGAAGACAATGAAAATTTATTAGTGTGGGTGGCATCCCATCCTCTTTTTTTTCAACAAATATTAAACTCCTTTTGAAAATTAATTACATTTCCTGATTTATAAACTCCTTTGCTTGCGCTGCAAAATTATGAATCCCAGTTCTAACAACTAAATAAATAAGTCTGGTTGGGAATTCAATTAATTTTCCTTTTATTAATTTTAAATCTTCTACATGGGAACAATATGCGGCGAACCAATTACATTTCAAAACCACGGCGTTTGGTTCCCCAGGGGCAGATACATTACACTACATATCCCCATTTCAATCCTACCGCGAAACAAAAGTCCCTCGCATCCTTCCAAAGCCAAACCAAACATTTTTCTAACGAACAACTCTCTGCAAATGTAAACGATTGTGTTTTACTTTTTTTGTTTTAATTTTTTCTGGAATAAAGTTTTGATTGCTCTTGGCCAAGTTTGCAGACTGCAAAGAGATAGAGAGAGAGAAAGTTAACCATTTGTGGTCTTTGGAATATGACAAATGAATGGTCCTTTGAGTCCTTGCCCAATGTCCGTGTCGTATAGAAATCCTTATCCCATTGAAAGGATGTTGTTTTTCGCTATTTATGCTTTATTGCTCCTACGAGTATAGGTAAAAGTCTGTTTGCCTTGCCATTGGGGAATAGTGGTTAGGGTTACACAAAACGTTAGGCACAAATTAAATGCGGTTATTGTAGATGAAAAGGATAAACTGGGATTTATGGTCTCGTTTTTGGTTTACAAAAGCACACCAGATTCATTATTGTGGTGGTAGTGGCGGCGGCAAATGCGAAATCTCATGAATACAAACTGCCCTTTGGTCATCAGAGCAATAAAAATGGACCTACTTAGAATGGTTTAATAAATTATATTCACGCGGTTAAGTAGATACGCAACGCATCCTTGGACTAAGTAAGAAAGTCGATAGAATATTTCATTTCAAATTAAGATGTTTTTTTCTTTTAAGTTCTTACAACATTCATAAAATGTAATTTTCACGTTCGCTTAATTTTATCAAGCACACGAGGATTATATACGATATAAATATACTCTTAGTATATAAGTTGAAGAAGTTTATATGGGAAAAGTTTTTAATGGGATTTTATCAGGGACACCATCATATCATCAGTGAATGACATGCTGAGGCAAGGCAGGAAGTTAATAACATTAAAAATGTTTACGAAAATCGATTTAAACTTTGATTTAAAATTTTCATAAATTTTCTTACAACCAAGGGGAAAAATAAGGTGATGGGAATAAGCAACATAAAATAAAACCAAAAGATGATAGGCGTAAACTTAAATATTATTGGCTTTAGGCTGTGGTATGGATAGTTTTAAGGATAATCTTAATTTTGTAGTCAAATCGATTTTTGATCAGATCAAAATTAGTGATGATTTTTTAAATGAATTAAAGAAAATTTGATATGTCTAAGTGCTAGGGTTATAAAGTTATAATTTCTCAAAAGTAGGTACCTATCTGTAGTACAGGTGTTTTATGCGTTGGACTAACTTCTACCACAACATTCTTAATTAAAAATGGTCTTCAACAGGGAGCTGTGAATTCGCCGATTCTCTTCTGCATTTACACCAGCGATCTGATATGTAGTCTTACAAAGGCAATTGCTTGCGCCGACGATCTAATTGCATAAAGAACGGCCCGAAAGGTTAAAGTTATTAGAATTCTCTTGCAGCGTGATTTCGACAAGATTGAGCGATTTTGCGACGACTGTAAACTGAAAATGAATGTCCAGAAGTCTGAGACAATTCTGTTCCGGACTCCGTTGGCTAGGGTCTCGAGGGACACGTGCAAGAATTGGCGCAAGATGGTCATCGTTGATCTTCACGGGCACCCATTAGCAAGCAAAAGTGTAGTGAAGTACCTCGTTATCTGGTTAGATCAGTATTTATATTTCGACAGACAAATAAATGCTGCTCTGACCAGGGCCAGAGGAGCCTTCGCTGTGACAAAACGGCTGTTTTTTAGCAGTCGGCTTGACCTCAGAGTGAAGGTAGTTTGCTACATGGCCCTCATACGGCCAATGATAGTTTATGGTTGTCCTGTGTGGTTCAACGTTGCCCTTCACAGATGGAGAACTTTCGGATGTTTGAGCGGCAGTGTTTACGACGCTGTATCGGCTTGTATTGAACAGCCGAATCTTCTTACGTGCATTACTATTCTAACGAGGTCCTATACAACGGGACTCGAATCAACAGAAATGACAATTTCGTGATAAAACTCGTTCGAGGTCACATTGCAAGAGCTATGTCTTCGACCAACAATTTAATTTTCGGGCGTTTTATCCGAACGACGAGTATTTTGAGAGTGCACGCTTGAGTGGCTTCATTCCACCTGAGGCATTCCTCTTTTTAGACAGATGCGGTCTGATACAGAAAAAATTGAATTGAATATGAAAAACAAAACGTTAGATAGTTAGATTTGCTGCTGTGGTTGTTCTAATTTAAAGTAGTTTATAGCAAAAAAGGTAGTTTAAGTTTTCTTTAAGTTTCATATTAAGGACCTTATTTTAAGTAGTTTTTAAGGAAAAATAAAAAAGGATATCGATATTAGTTTATTTTTCAAATTTTCTAATAGATACAAAAATAAAAAAAAAGGGTGGGATGCGACCCACACTGATAACTTCCCATCCCGTCTGTCGATTTGTCTTGCTTAAAAGTTTGTACTCGAATTAATTTTTACCAAATTTGCATACCATTTTTTGTAGATTTTATTTTTCATAAAAAAACGGACTGTTGGATTTTTATATAAAAATTATTGAATATTGAAAACAATATTTTTTCTGAAATAAAATAAGTTTGAAGCCAATATTTTTAATTTTTGAAAAGCAATTTGGGCCGAAAGTAAATTTTTACCAAGTTTTAGTAGCGTTTTTTTAGAGTTTTATTTTTTGTAAAAAAAACTATCAATTCGATTTTTCTCAAAATTTGTCCTAATGTTGAAAACAATATTTCTTATAAGATAAAATTAGTAAAAACCTATTATCTCAAAGTTTTTAAAAGATATTTGAGTCGAAAATCATTTTTTACCAACTTTTGTTAATTTTTTTTTCGGTTTTTAATTTTTTGTACAAAAACTGTCAAATCGATTTTTTTCAAACTTTCACTGAATGTTGACAACAAAATGTTTTGAAAGAAAAAAGAAAATTAAAGACAATATCTCAAAGCTTTGAAAAGATATTTGAGTCGAAAATCAATTTTTACCAACTTTTATACATTTTTTTTAGGTTTTTATTTTTTGTAAAAAAAACTGTCAATTAGATTTTTCTCAAAATTTTATTGTTTTAGAGATTTCATCTCTAATATTTCAGTCGTTAAATTTTGGAGGTGACAATTTTTTTTTTTTTCAGTTTTATTGATATATAAAAAAAAACGTTATATTGATTTTTTTTTTAAAATATACCTGTTTGGTATCACGTTACAATATATTATATAAAATTTAATTTAAGTCTCTAGCGTTTTTGGTTCGAAAGATATTTTGGGTTAATCAAATTTTTTACCTTTTTTTCAAACTGCTATGGTAAAAAAACCACATACGCAATTTTCTTGAGAGGCCTTTCTGCATCCTTGTGCCTTATTATCTGTATAACAAAATTTATTTGAAGTCGATATCTCTTCTGGTTCTTGAGCTATGGACGACGAAAAAAAGGTCGCGCACGTACGGACGTACAAACGTACGTACACACGCACGCACATACATCTTTCTAAAAATCTTTTATTTCGACTCTAGGGACCTTGAAACGTCGAGAAATGTCAAAAATTACAATTTGACAAATCGGACCCATTACAATAACTTCCTATGGGAAGTTAATAAAAGGTATTAGTGTTATAGTTTAACTTAGAGTGTCCTTATGGGATCATTAAGTTAGGTGTAAATTATGGATAATTAGGCTTGTTTTATGAATTTTTGTTTAGCTTTAAGATAGGATTTAGATTGAAGTTATAAAAAGGAATTTGAAAAAAATGACATCTATGTATCTACGAAACAAGACAACATTTGGTTTTCGAAGCATTCAATTCTTCCCCATTGTACAATACTGTTTAGGTCGGAATTTCATAAGCGTAACATATTTTTTTCGTTGCAGTTTCACATCCGAAGAAGAGGGATGTAAATCTTAAAACGAATATAAAAAGCTAAGAGTACTTTCGTCAGCAAAACATTGTATTGGATTAGAAGTTGCAGACAAGATATCATTAATAAAAATGAGAAAGAGTATTGGAGATAGAACAGAGCCCTGCGGCACACCAGCATTTCAATCAATATTTAGGAAATGGAACACAAGTTTATTTTTTAAGGTGACTCTATTAAAATGGAAATCAAAGTCTATTACAATAGAGACTGAATGGGTTTCCCTAACACAGCGAGTTATAGGTTCATTAACCGCGTAATTAACCCTATGGTAACGTACGTAGAATAGATCATAATCTTTAAGTTTGCGAGAAGGAAATCTAACTCAATTAAAGATAGAAGGTATCGGCAGTTGATAATGATGCGACAGAATATCACGAAATAATAAAACAGAGAAGATTTAACGTCGATTTTCAAGTGACTATAAACCGATAAGTTTGCATCTCGTAGCATATGAAGGAGTTTCAATATTCCATCCAAGTTTCCATACAACAACCTTAGTGAAATTCTTTTGCACTCTTTCAATTCTTAATGAATGAATTCTATAGTATGGGTTCCAAACAACCCATATTCTAAAATAGATCTTACGTATTCACAAAAAAGAGATTTAATAGTATAAGGATCTGAAAAGTCTGTTGAATTTCTTTTAATAAAAACAAGCATGGAGTTAGCTTTGGCAGCAATATATTCAACATGTTTGATTAAATTGAGTTTGAGGTCAAAAACAACACCAAGAACTTCTTTTCATTGACTCTTTCAAGAACACTTCTGCCATTCAAAGAAAGTAGGACAATAAGAAGGACAATAAGAAAAACATTGACATTTTGAAACGTTTAAAGATAATTGATTTTTCTTTCACCATTCAATAAGCTTGTTAAGGTCTTCTTGCAAGCGGAGGCAATCATCAGTTTGTTGTATGCATCTGTAAAACTTAAGATCGTCAGCAAATAAAAGTCGAAGAGAATTATGAAAAATATCTCTCATGTCATTAATAAAAATAAGAAAGAGTAAGGGTCCGAGGTGACTACCTTAAGGGACTCCTGATGGCACATGTACAGGATTAGAGAGAACATTACCAATGGAAACAAATTGAATGCGTCCTATAAAATAAGATTTCAACCATTGCAAAATATTTGAATGAAAACCAATGTTTGATAGTTTTTTCAGTAGAATAGTATGGCTGACTCTGTCAAAGGCCTTTGCAAAGTCAGTATAGATGACGTCAACCTGATACCCTGCCTAAATTTTATTGAGAACATAGTTTGTGAAAATAGAAAGGTTAGTAGTTGTCGACCTGCCCGATACAAAGCCATGCTGGAAAGGCGATATTACTTCCTTAAGCAAAATTGAAAACTTATCACACACAAGTTTTTCAAAAATTTTAGGAATGGTGGACAGTTTGCAGATTGGACGGTAGTTAGATATTTCCTGTTTGGGTCCTGCTTTATGAATAGGAATTAGGAATTATATTTCCATTCAGAAAGAAATTCACCTTTGGAAAGAGAGAGATTAAAAGTATATTGCTACTAAAGCCGTATTGTTGGTCATTAAGAAGCTTTCGATCTTCGAGATATTTTTTGAGCTGATAATTAATCAGCTTTTCCATGACCTTAGAAAGAAGGTACGTAAGTGCAATCGGTCGATAACAAGAGGGTGAGGAAGATTCGGCTTTTTTGGGAATAGGCTGGACAAAGACGACAGATAAAAAAGCTCACGCAGTGGTTTTGCCAGCGTTGAAGAATACCTCTTCATGTATGTTAAGAACTTTTAGAACTCTCGCAACAGTACAAGAGCGAAAAAAGATTCGCCCCACAGAATCACTAACGCGCTCAATAACAGGCAGAGTCATAAATGTTGCTGGCAGCGTTGAATTAGCTGCGAACTGCCTAACAAAGAGATTGGCTTTCTCTAAAGACCTAAAAAATGGAGTGTCATTAACAACGAGCGTAGGGACCAAGGATCATATTTTTTACAAATGACCAACGGTTTTAACTGCCTTTGGGACATTGCAGTATTTTTTGCCGTAATTTTTTGTCATGTAAAAATTTGCTCCGTCGAATAAGGGCGTTGCAGGCCTTCTTGACTTGTTTGAACTTATTCCGGTTTTCCTTAGTGGGATTGGCTTTTAAACAACGGAAACTTAACTTCTTGACCCTAATAACCTCTTTATAGCTCGCATCGAACCATGCATTTTCCTAAGGTCTGATGCTTTTAACCCTTTTCGGGCTAGAAGCACTCATTCCTAGGAGAATCAAACTTGTGATTATATCAGCGCTGGCGTCAACGTCACTATCACGGAAGTATAGTGACCAGTTAAAGATCCTAAAATAATTATTTAGACCATCCCAGTTGGCTTTTTAGTATTGCCAAACTGTTCTCTAAGGAGCTGTTTCTTTAACTGGATAGTTTTTACACGAGAAATTAGATTTTCCTCTTACAAGGGTTTGAAGTAATATCTTTTATATGACCTTTAAAGAAGGGTACACAACTTCAAATGGTATGTCTTAAGGTATAAAGGCTTAAAGAAATCAATATGTATCATCATCATGATAATGTAAGGCTTGTGTTTTTTCAATGCTCGTAAAATCTAATCAATAACCAGTTTTCAATAAAAACAAATCTCGGTCATTAAAAACACCATCAATATCAGTTTTTGAAAGTGATATAATTAAATTTTCCAGTAGCCAAAAAAAAATATTTTATTTGGACAAGTAATTTGCTACTTAATTGTAAAAAAAACATTGTGCTCAACGAACTTTTCCCCACCACCGCGCCGTAAAAAAAGTCCTTCTCGATTTCAATACCAAAAAATCAGTTCAAGAAAGACCATCAGTGGTGATGCTCTCGTTTTCATTTAGTATTAACATTTTTTTTCATTTGCAATTTCAAGTGCAAACATTCTGACTTCCTGCTAAGAGGCATTAGGCTAATTTGTGTAGACGCTCTTGACTTGTAACAATTTTTTTTCTGCTGGGTCATCCAGATTTTTATTTCGCATCTTTCCCAACGTCCATCGACACCCATTAATGACGCCCATCATCAAGACGCTGCCCTGTCTGTCTGTCCGCCTGCCTGTGCGATATTATATGCTTACTGAGATTTACACTGTTAAATTTGTCGATTAAATTTCACGCCATCCTCTGTATATATGCACGGATAGTATAATCGGCAGCGTCATCATTATCCTCATGAATAATTCAAACATCCAAAATGATTCCAAGGATTCTCTTACACCACCGACCGTTGCGTTGGTTGGAGTAGTGGGCTGTTGGCTAATGCTATGGCTATGGCTACAAGGGTCCACTTTTCCTTCGACTTCTAAATATATTTTCGTTTCTTGTAGGTTGTTGAAAGTTTCACCTCGTCCTCGTTCCCCCAAAGTGAAAGTGAGAAGAGCTTTCCTATTTAAATCTCCCTTTTTTTCTTATTCTATTCTTGTACACACTCATATAACTCACCTAATGGTATCCTTCAAGACCGCCCATAGCTGTAAGTTTTGCCTTCAATTAAAATGTTAATTCAAACTGACTTTAATTAGGAAACCTCTGATGAGACACGGGTGCGGCGAAAAAAAGGGATTAATTTGAAATTGCAGTCAAAAAGTTTTGCATTTTAAGGAGAGAGAGAGAGGAAAGCTAGAGAGGAGACACAACGAAGTAATTTTAGAACAATCAGGACTCATGACAGTATTATGCTGCTGTAAAAGTAATGTTTGGAAGAAGCTAGGGCACTACTTTATTTTTTAACGATTATATAGCAATTCAATTTATTATCATCATGACAAAAAGGATGGCGGAAGAGGATAGTTCTTGAAATTTTCTACCGTTCCGATCATAGATTTCAGGGTTAAGGACAAAGGACAATGAGCTTGTGCATTAAAGTTTGGGTAAAACTTATCAGAAGCTATTTTTCATTGTAAATGGAATTATATTCTTGGCTGACAGCACCAACACCGGCCGTAGCGTAGTAGCAGCCAAAGAAGTCGATAAAAAGTTTCCTTTCTTTGATATCCTGAATCAGATTAATGAATGCAAAATGGTTATGTTTATATCTGCAAGGATATTTTTGACACTTCATGAAAATTGGTATAAGTATCAGCAATGAATTCCTGTATTTTTTTTATTTCAAAAAAGGATTCGGATGAAAGTCCTTGTTGGCTTAAAAAAAAAACTCAATTCAAAAGGTATTTTTCGAGTGATTTTCCTCTTCTTTTGGGTGAGGTCGTATAATAAACAAAATAAAGTGTTTAATGGGCCATTTGGGATTTCGCATGAAAAATTGAGTGGCTCATTAAATAAATGAAAGGACGAGTGATTCTTGTAGAAAATCGATTAAGTTATTTACGGGCTATGAATTTAAGTAGTTAAAATAAAATTGTAAAAATATACTCTCCGGAAATGATAAGAGATTCTATAACAATACTTCTGTACTAAAATAAGCAAAAAAATGACTGTATAAACAAAATTGTCAATAAAATTTTTCATTTTCTGAGAAGCTGGACAAAAATTGGTGATACTGAAAACATAAAAAGTTAATCCCAAAACAACAAATAATTCAAATAAATTATACCAGCTCCTGGGAAAAGTGATGACATTTGAAGGCGATCAAAGGAAAGTGATATAATTTAGACAAACGGGTATCTTGGAGAAATATCTGTCGTTATTTGAATATTCCGTCAGCGAAAATTTTGTAAGTAATGTTAAGGACACTGATCTGTAGGATGTGCTTTTTTCCGATAATGTTCTACAGATAAGTAGGGCATGCTTCTAACCAAGAATATCTTGAGCTTCTTTGAAAAGTTTGCAATTTACAACATCTTCTCCAACAGCTTTGTTCGACCCTAGCTTAGATATAGCAATATTAATTTCGTCAAAATCGGCGAGACGTTATTGTTGGCTTTCGTCGTCTGTATTAAATGGATCATCCTGACAGACAGTGGAATTCTGTTCCTTGTCTACGTTATAAAGTCTGCAGAAGTGATCCTTCCATATCCTCAGCATTTACTGCAATTCCTAAATCTGCTTTGCAGTCTTCAGTTAAAGGTTTATTCACTTGGAAATTTCTTTTTAAAGGCTTATATAACTTTTGAACTTCATTTCATTGTTGCTGAATCTCTCGAAAAATCCCTAAGGCTCACATAAATGGTCTTTAATGTTAAAGATTTCAAAGAGTGCAGTAAGACGCTTTGACAGAGAACGCTTACATTTTTTTAGAACAACTGATGGGACGCCATCAGGACCAAGGCTAAAGTTTTCTTTGAGGCTTACGATTTTGGCAAGTACAATTCCTTCAGTTATTGTAAACGATGAAAGAGAGGTTTGAGTGCAACCATCTAAATAACTAAAGTAGTGTGGATCAGGATCATGAAGATGTTCAGTATACGATTTGCTTAAGTATTTAGCAAATACATTTGATATGGTTTTTGGCTCTGAGAAGATTATGTTGGAGAAACTCATTGAAGTTAGAAACCCATCATACTTTCGTTTGACATTTACAAACTTGGAAAATGCCCTTGCATCATAAAGAAGATTTTTTCCATTCGGTAAAGGTATTGATTATAAGGGCATTGCCTTGATTTAAAGAAAGAATTATAGGCGAGAAGATAGTTGTTGTGGTCGGTATCAGATTTGCACTGTAAAATGATCTTTCAAAGCTTGTACATCTTAGGTTACGGAGCTCTCTATTGTACCACGGGGGAAAAGGTTCGAAATCTTTTTTGCGATATAATGGTACTGATTCTTCAATACTGTATGAGAGAATCAAATAAAATATAAGGCTAATGTTGCCGAATTAAGCCTCTTTGACGAATCTATTTCTATATCTCGTCTGGACCCAGTTACAACGCTAGAAGATATTACTTCCCACTTAGTATCTACCAAGAGCATACCTTCCAGCTCATCCATAAGGTGTACTAAGATCAGTAAACCAAAAAGCTTTGATTCCTCTTTTAAATTAATAACGAATCCCACTTACTTTGATTCTATTTGCAACCCAAATATATGGCCCGCAGAGATTTTAGTCAAAGAATTTACTCAAAGTCAAAAACAGGGTGTTTCTCTGAAAACCAAGTCATTAAAATTAACACGCCTGCGCTCTTCTACCAAAACGTAAGGGGACTTCGTAGCAAGACTGCTGACATTTTTTTTAACTCCCAATCATTTCCGCACGACGCATTCGTTTTGACAGAAACTTGGCTTAATTCAAACTTTTCCGACACAGAACTTTTCAGTCAAGAGTTCGAAGTTTACAGAAACGATCGTCATATTGGTAATGCAAGGGATTTAAGTGGAGGTGTTCTCTTCTTCTGTATCTTTTCCATTTGAATTATCAATTGTACTGGTATGAGTAAAGATAATGATACAGACTAAGACTTTTTTTATTTTAAACGTTTACATTCCTCCAAAAAGTTTGGAGTCTGTTTATAACGATCTCTCCTTGGCATTAGACTATCTCATAAATTTGTCCAGCTCAGACACCAATATTTTACTTCTAGGTGATTTTAATTTACCACACATTGACTGGATTCCATCTGAAGACGAATCCTGCCTTGAAGCCTCTCCTTTATCTTCTCGATAAAGTCCTTCTTACTAAATTACAGCAAACAAGCTGTATTCAAAACTCAAAAAATCGAATTCTTGATTTAGTCTTTTCTTCTGACGCTAATAGTGCTCTTGTTCTAGAATTAAGATCAGGAATTACTAATATTGACAAATATCACCCCCCTTTGGACATTTTTCTTGACTTAAGTAATCATTTTACTGATCACAGTAATAACTTTGATTGCTTTTATAATTTTGATTTTTAGAAGAGCCAATTTCCAGCAGTTGTCTGAAGATTTAACCATTTCTGAAATTGCTGATACACTAACATTTTTAACATTGATTGATCCTTAATTATTGTTTTGAAAAAAATTTACCCATAAAAAAATCAATAAATACAAACTTTAGCCATCCTCGGTACACGAAAAAATTGCCTTTACTGTGTAACAAAAGAAATAAGGCATGAAAAACGTATGTCAAAACTCTGTCTCCAATTAACTTCTCTTTTCATGTTGAACTCTTTAACTAATTAAAGTCTCATTCTAAATTTGTATATGCTTGTTATGTTTCTGATAGGGGCACTTCTTTGAAAGAGAATCCTAAAAATTTTGGAAACTTGTAAACTCAAAGAAAAAATCAGATGGCTTTCCAGTTAACTTCACTTACAAGAACCTTTCGTTAGATAAAACTGTTGATATCTGTAACGCTTTCGCAACGAATTTCCGTGAGTCATTGTAAATAGCCCTCAAGAAGTTGATGAAGTATATTTTCATAATCTTCACTCCTTTTCGTAAACTAGCTGTAGTCACATACCCGTGCCACAGAACACGGTCCTTGATCTTTTATCCGCATTGAATGATGACTGCTCAGCCGGTCCCGGTGGTGTTCCCTTGATAGTTCTAAAAATGTAGAGTAATGCTTTAGTTGAACCCCTTACGTTCTTATTCAAACTTTCTCTAAAAACAGGCAAATTTCCCAGTATATGCAAGAAGTCATTTCTAACACCAATTTTCAAGAAAGGTAACAAGTCGGATATAAGCAACTACAGGCCCATTGCAAAGCTTTCTTGCATTCCTAAAGTATTTGAACAAGTTGTTTGTGAAAGTGTAGCATATTTTAGTAAAAATATCATTTGCGAACAGCAACAAGGTTTTGTGAAAAAAAAGATCAACCGTTACTAATCTCCTCACATAATCAAAAATATGTTCAAACGCTTTAGAACAAGGTTATGAAGTTGACTGTGTATACACTGACTTTTCTAAAGCTTTTGACCAACATACCCACGGAATTTTTTTATTTAAACTTAAAGCTCTTGGTTTTCCTCCATTTTTCTTAGAATACCTTGAAAACAGATCCTATGAGGTAAAATTTAGAATTTATCATTCTGAACATTTAGTTTCTCAATCATGTGTTCCTCAGGGATGACAATTTGGCCCTTTTCTGTTCATCCTGTCAATTAACGATGTATCTTAATGTCTACGCTCAAGTGAACTTCTCATTTTTGTTGACGATGTGAACATTGTAAAAATAAAAAAGTCCACCCTTACTTACTTACTTACTTAAGGTGGCGCTACAGTCCGGGGCGGACCTGGTCTTCAACCAACAAGCGTCTCCAGCCTGCTCGGTCCCTACCTAGCTGTCTCCAGTTTCCCACGCCAAGTTGGTTTAGGTCCTCGCCCACCTGGGTGCGCCACCTGAGTCGCGGTCTTCCTCTACTGCGCCGTCCCTCGGGATTGGATTCGAAGACCTTCCAGGCTGGAGCGTTGATGTCCATCCGCTCTACATTACCTAGGTCAGTGTCGCTGTACAGCCCGTACAGTTCGTCGTTATATCTTCTCCTTCATACTCCATCTATGCGTACGTTACCAAAAATCACCCGAAGAATATTTCTCTCGAAGCAGCCTAAGACGCTGACAGGGTCCAAGCCTCAGCGCCATAAATGAGAACCGGGATGATGAGTGTCTTATAGATAATAATTTTACATGCTCGAGAGAAGACTTTACTTCTCAATTGCCTTCTAAGTCCAAAGAAGCAGCGATTTGCGATAGTTTTTCTTCGTTTGATTTCAGCGCTGGTGTCGTTGTCTGTGTTTATAGTGGTGCCTAGGTAGACAAAGTTCTTAACTACCTCAAAGTTATAGCTGTCCATGGTGACGTTTTGTCCAAGACGTCAGTATATGACAGCATATACTTGGTCTTGCCCTCATTGACCACTAAACAAAGCTAAGTTTGAGAGGGATGCCAACACTAGACATTGCTCTGTAGAGCTCTTCCCTATAGATGCTGTCATACGCGGCTTTAAAATCGATAAAGAGATGGTTGGTATCGATTTGAAGCTCCTGGGTTTTTTCCAAGATCTGCCGTAGTGTAAATATTTGGTCGATAGTGGACTTTCCTGGATCTTATATGCAATGTTAAGGAGACTGATGGTTTTGTAGCTCGCGGGTCTCCTTTTTTATGTATCGGGCAAACTATGCTGAGATTGCACTCATCGGGCATGCTTTTTTTCGACCATATTTTGCAGATGAGTTGGTGCATGCTCCCAACCAAGTCTTCGCCTGCTGCTTTAAATAGTTCGGCACCGAATCCGTCAGCTGCATCAGCTTCGGATATAACTATCTTCACTTCGTCGAGGTTGGTTAGGCGAATTTGGTGATCTGCGTCGCCTAGGTTGAGTGTTTATATCTCCTTTACAGCAGAATTCGATTCGTCATCGCCGTTATGTAGTTTGGAAAAGTTGTTTTTCCATATTACGTTAGCGAACATTTTTTGAGCGATATTAAGGACAATAAATCTTGAGGGGCCATTCATATTGCGTGCATCTCTTCCGACAATGTTCTACAGATAATTGGGGCATGTTCCTAACCAAAAATATTTCGAGCTGCTTTAAAAAGCTTTGCATTTACAACCTCTTCTCCAGTAGCTATGTTTGCTGGCTTTCGTCGTCTGTATTGAATGGATCATTCTGCTGATAGTGAAATTCTGTTCATTGTCTACGTTATAAAGTCTGCAGGAGTGATCCTTCCATATCCTCAGCATTGACTGCAATTCCACATTCTGCTTTGCAGTCTCCAGTTTAAGGCTTATGGACTTGAAAATCTCGTTTCAAAGGCTCATACAACTTTTGAACTTCATTTTATTGTTGCTGAATCTCTCAACATCATAGAGCTCGTAAGCAACTCTCGTCCTTGAAGGATTTGGAGCTATTTTTCCATTGTTGCCATTTGACGTAGATTGAACTGAAGAACTGCAAGTTCTTGTGTGCATGTTGAGGTAAAGAAAACGCATACTGGTTACGCTAACGCTTTATAACGCATCAAAATCGATGAGTCGAAATCCTTTTTAATATCAAAGCTAGGGCACTGCTGCTATCCTTCGTGTTGTCAGCCTACTAGTCTGTGGGGGCGTGTGCGCAATTAAGGCTTAATGTTGCCGAATTTAGCCTTTATACAAAGGGTCATGGGGCGCTCTTTGACTAATCTTTAGCTCTCAAGGCTTGTTGCCTAAGCCTGTCTCCAATGACAAAGGGATTTTAAAATTCTTTCTCTATCTCACCTTAAACAGGTTCCGGTAAATTAATTTTGCGTATGTCCCTTTCCAATGTGAAAGCTTAAATCCCATCTTAGTTCCAATGAACAAATTAAAACAGATTCAATATTTAAACGGCAGTACCTTTATCTTCCCAGAATAAGACTTTCTTACCACTTAACCTCTTATGACTAAATTTTAATCTAAAATTAACCAAAAGTTTATTAAATTCTCTATTCCGTCAATTTTCACGCCTCTATGTTAAGATAAGACTCATCCATCTTCATTTAAAGCAGCAAAAGGCAAACAATATACATAAGTAAGTATCATCATCATCATCATAATAATAATCATCATGCAGATAGAGGACTTCTAGTGCCTCATAAAATCCTTTTATCCTTAAACATCAGGAACCTTCCTTGAGTGGGTTATAATATAATAATGTTTCTTTCTGATGAAATATAAGTTCCAAATTGTGATTTGAGTTAAAAGATAAAAATTTCGTCATCAAAATTTAGCGAGTTTATTTATTGTTTATAAACAATGAAAAAAAGTAATCAAATATAATATAATCTACACTCTTTCCTTTTGTACATTTCACAATAATCGTAACATTTTTCGTTGTAAACTTAAGACTCGTTAAAAAAGCGAGCATGGAGTCTTGACTCAGTAAAGTAGTCGTATAGTTGATCCTTGCGTCTGTCCCCATCCTGTGTTTGTCGTTCGTCGAAAAGGACGAAATTTTATTGTGCGACATTCAAACTTTGTGTCTGTAGTGTATGTCAAACATCACAAACGACACAACGAGATGATTTTGAAAAGTTTCTTCTTTCCTCGCCTGTGACTCTTGCTCCTTTTTTGATTGTCATTTCAAGTGGAATTTTATAATGGTATCTACTTTATTTGTTGTTGTGACAGTGAAAACATTTAAAAACCAACATTTTTCCATTGTCATTTGTGCGTTCACAAAGAAATTATATGATTTTGAAGGGAAACGAATTTCAATCTGCTTTTGGAAACGCGTTTTGTGTGCTGTCGCACAAAGTTAATGGATAATTAAAGGAATAATTTGACTTCTGGGCTTGGCTGTGATGGCGAATTTTAATGATTTCAATTGAAAATAATTGAGACATTAAAAATAATGATGTGGTTGTGGAACAGAGAGCTTATGTTGTTGGCTTTCAAAACTTAGTGGAAAACTTATATATTGTATTACATTACATTGGTAAAGACCTTGTTTTAAGACAAAATGGCTTACTTGGTATTAAAATCACATTTAGACACTTATTTTGTTGTATCATTGTCAAGTTAAATTTCAAATATTTAACTTTGAAAACTTACCTTTATTATAATTCTTGTGATATCCTTACCTGAAAAAAAAAAACAAATAGAAAATTAATGTCACGTGCTAAGCCAAATTTAGTTGTTATTCTTTAAAAAAATGTTTGTTTGTATAAAATGTTTTAGAAAAAACAACTCTTCAACCCCTTTTATAGGTTTGGTCAGATTTAAAGGTGTATAAATAAAACTCTCCAAAAAAATTCAGTTCTGTTGACCTTTTTCGAAGTAAGAACATTTTTGTACCTAATTTAAAAATGTTGTGGTTAAAAAAAGTTGGATAGGTTTCAGTTTTTTATAAAGCGCAATACGACAATCTGCATCAAGGCTAAATTCGCCAACATAACCTTAATAAGAGCGCATGCCTCAACTGAGGAGAAAGATGAAGATACCAAAGACATATTCTTCGAGGTCTTGGACAAGACATATGAGCAGTGCCCTGGCTATGACATTAAAATTGTCTTAGGAGATTTAAACGCCAAGCTAGGAAGAAAAGGCATCTTTGGTGGCACAATCGGGAGATACAGCCTGAACGACACCACCACCGATCGGTTTCGCTGCGGGGCGAGACGATCTGGTAGGTAGTACGCAGTTAACCAGCTTAATATCCATCTTAGTATAGCAGGACGGGGATGATAAGGGTCTTATATAGCAACACTTTCGTCCCTCGAGAGAGGACTTTACCACTCAATTGCTTTCTTAGTCTAAGTTAGCAAGAGTTATTCTGCGTTTGATCTAAGCGCTGGTGTTGTTTTCTGCGTTTACAGCGGAGCTTAGGTAGACGAAATCCTTGAGTAAAAACAAATGTTCGCCGCCTCCGTTCTTCCTATTATGTCAATGTCATCAGCATATGCCAGTAATTGGACAGACTTCTGAAAGATAGTGCCTCTAGTGTTGACGTATGAGCTCTGCGCTATTCTTTCAAGCACGATGTTAAAAAAATCACATGACAGGGCATCGCCTTGTCTAAAACCTTTTTTGACATCGAAAGGTTCTGTTAAGTTGTTTCCAACCCTTAAGAAGCAGCGTGAAATCCATGGTCATCCTGCACAAATGGACGAGTTTGGCAGGGATGCCAAAACTAGACATGGCTCTATACAGCTCGTCCCTGTAGATGCTGCCATATGCGGCCTTGAAATCGATGAAAAGATGGTGGGTGTCGATTTGGTGTTCTTGGGTTTTTTCCAGGATCTGCCGCAATGTGAATATTTGATCAATTGTGGACTTTCCTGGTCTAAAACCAAACTGATAAGGACCTATCAGGCTGTTGACGATGGGCTTTAGACGTTCACATATAACGGCAGAGAAGATTTTATAGGCGATGTTAAGTAGACTGATTCCTCTATAGTTGGTGCAGTTTCGAGGGTCTCCTTTTTTCAGGATCGGACAAACAATACTGAGGTTCCATTCATCGGGCATTCTTTCTTCCAACCATATCTTACAGATAAGTTGGTACATGCTTCTAACCAATTTATCTACAGCTGCTTTAAAGAGCTCGGCATTCAAGCGATCTGCCCCAGCGGCTTTATTAGACTTCAACTTAGATATGGCAATCTTTACTTCGTCTAATTCGGGAGGACGGGATTGTTGGCTTTCGTCGTCTATATTGAATGGATCATCCTGCCTGACAGCGGAATTCAGTTTGTCGTCGCCGTTTTACATCCTGCAGAAGTGGTTCTTCCATGTCCTCAGCATTAACTGCGGTTCCACTATGATGTTTCCACTTTCGTCTTTGCAGCTATCGGTTCTAGGTTTATGTACCTGTGAATTTCGTTTCACCTGTTTATAAAACTTTCGAACTTCATTCCTGCTTTTAAACTTCCCTGCTTTTAAACCTCCTTTTCCCTCTGAGAAGTCAGCGTTCCTCTCGTTTCTTCTGCTCATAGAACTCATGAGCAGCTATCGTCCTTTTATGCAGCGCCGCTTTGCGTGCCTGTTGTTGGCTGCATTTGCCTGCCAACATTCCTTATCAAACCATTGGTTCCTTGTTGGTGGCTGTTTGTAACCCAGCAAATCAGAAGCTGCTTCTCTGATTGAATCTTGGAAATGTTGCCACTGGTTTTCGATACATTGTGTTGGTGACAGAGAACTACGAGAGAAGTTACTTGTAACTTGGTCGGAAAAGGATTTGGCGATCTCTGGTGAATGTGGCCGTTCGACGTTGTACCTTCTCCCAGCACATCCCTGTTTTACCTTGGGTCTGGAATTCCGAAGTGCTTCCATGGCTACAACGAGGTAGTGGTGCGAGTCAATGTTAGCTCCTCGGAAAGTTCGTACATCCATGATGCTGAAAGCGTGTCTGGCGTCGATCGCAATATGGTCAATCTGGTTGACGGTAGATTGATCTGAAGAAGTCGAAGTTAAGTTTTGGATGTTGAGGTGTGGAAAACGCGTACTGGCTACCATGACGTTTCGCCCCGCAGCAAAATAAATGAGCTTGAATCCGTTGTCGGAAGTGTTGTCATGCAGGCTATTCTTCCCGATTATTCTACCAAAAATGTCTTCATTTCACAGCTTGGCACTAAATTCGCCCAGGACAATTTTAATATCGTAGCTAGGACACTGCTCATATGTTTTGTCTAGGAGCTCGAAGAACATATCTTTGGTGTTGTCGTCTTTCTCTTCTGTGGGGCGTGTGCGCATATCAGGCTAATGTTGACGAGTTTAGCCTTGATGCGTTTGGTAATAAGGCGCTCATTGATGCACCTATAGCTCAAGAATTCTTGCCTAAGTCTGGCTCCAATGACGAAGCCGCATCCAAATAATCTTTGTTGGTTTTCGTGGTAGCAGTCTGGAGGGCCAGATCCCAATTTAACTCCAAGGATGGGAAGCCGGATAAAACCGCTCCTTATAGGCCTGGGCTCCGAATAAACGAAGAAGCCCTATAAGGTGTTCACTAAGGAGTTCAACCTTACTGGAACTGTAGACTCCACAGTTGATTCCATCTCGGGAACTCCTTCGCTGCCATGTAGGATAAGGAGAGGTGCCTAAGTGGAAACACCTCTACCCCCTCTCACGTTTGCTGCCCCCAACAACTTTCCACTTGGGTTGGAACCCAATCTTCAGTTGAGGTACTAGGCACCCGATGTTCACTACAGGGAAGTGAGAGTAGGGGTTGATAGACAGAGGTGGTGTGTCCTCTTGAATGCACATGTCTACTATTTGAACATCAAAAAATTCCAAGATTAATCGAGAATATAAAGTTCCTTTTTATTTTCCCTATAATCTAGCAAGGTTTGGGGTCAAAATATTAAAAACAACTATAAAATTTCAAATGTAAAACATGGTTTTTGTGGAGCTCTTACTCGACGAACAAAAATATACTCAACCCGTAATATTCTATTTCATTGTTTTAATTCTCCATTTAATTTTTTTGCTAAGCAACAAGTCTTGTCCATTTGGCCATAAATTAGTTCATCCATTTTGCCCTTTTCCTGCTTCGACTTTCATTTATTGTTTGAAATTTGACAATTGAAATTTTACCCACCTCACTGCCCAAATATTTACATGAGTTTCAACAAAAGGCTCCGACGATATCATCATCGACGAGGACGACAACAAAAATTCAATAAACTGTCAGGACATTTGTGAATTATGCCCATTTCGCTTCGTCCTTTTTTTGTTGTTGTGTTGTTGCTCTCTCGCTGCTGATGTGCCACTAACTAAAACGTTTAAGTCTCATAACATAATCAATTTGCTAAAATTCATTTAAATACCCTCTAAACCCAGCAACCAAACAACCCTAACCCCATCGTTCTTCATCCCCTAAAGGCCTCCGCTCTATGCCATGTCCTATGTATGTTTACACTCTTCCATCATAATGAATGGGTTCCGAAAAACCGTTTTAGGTGATTCACAGCCATTGTGGTGCTTTTTGGCTTCCTAGGGAATTTCTCTTGTTTGTTCGGTTGTTGGTTGTGCACAAAATAAAAAAGAAAATAGGAAGAGGTTTAAGGGGTGTCAAATCGCAGGGTGTCGTGGATGGTACCAATGGTGGCGGTGGTGGTGTTGGTCGTTTGAAGAACAAGGTCATCATATTCTATTCTCGTCATTTTATTTTTATGAGAATTTAAGCGATTTCGTTCAAAAATGTCCCTCATCGTCGTTCTTATTGTCGTTCTCGTCCTGTCGTCGTGTAGTCGTCGTTTTAGCATGGGATAAGAGTGAGTGGGGGAGGATTGGTGGACAAGGAATTCACTTCGTGCTCCAATAGTATGAAGTGGTATTCACCCAAGTGCTATGACATTTTTGGAATACTCTAAACGGCAGAGGCAGAGTCAAAGTTGGAGGCAGTTGACTGAGTCCTTTTATCACGCATCATACCACCCTAACACCCCCTTTTCCCCAGTGACACACTTTTATTTTTTTTCTCTTTTCCCGTTTAATATATAGAAGAGTTTTTACGACCTCACGCAAGAACACAAAAAAGGTTGCATTTTTATTCGGGAGGGAAAAAGCAATATAAAAGTCCTTGTTTTAAGAAAGCAAAAGCAAGTTGGATTCTTTTAAGGATTCCCATTGCTCCCTTTAAGGAAAGAAAACAACAACAGCACTACACACACAGAAAAACTTAACTTATGCAATTCCGTAATATACCAAAAGTGTATGCGTTGGTTGTGCGTTACGTTGGATGGAAGGGAAAATATTTTCCTCTTAAGGATAAGTCTTGGAATTTATTGTCAAAGGAGGACGTTAGAAAAGTGTGCGTAAGCGGTAAGACATCAGGTTTATTTTTTTCGCTTGAATATGGGAAAGGAAAAAGGAGGTGTGCATAATATATTTTATCTCTGAATAAGATTAAAATTAAATAAGGCCAATTTAGAGAAAATGTTTATGCGTGTGCAGGAAAATTTGGAATTTGGAAAGAAGAAAAAAGAAGCCATTGCTGAGTTGGTTATTTTCTTTTTTTTTTGTTGGAAAGGCCTAAATGATGCCAATTAAAGTATATTCACTTATTTAGGCATCTTAAAAAGCAATATATATCCCTGCATATAGATGTATTTATAAAGACCTTATATGTGTGTAGTAATGGAAATGAAAATTGGTGCTAAAATATAGAAACATATTTTATAAGCACGTATATTAAAATTTCTTTTTGTATAATGATGATGAAGAGATAAAAATTCCCCTTTCATCGGTTTTTAAGGACTTTTTTATGTCTTGGAACTCTTGGAGTACCACTTTTTTTGTTCAATAGGATTATAATTTGTTGCTTTTAAAATATTTTCAATGCGAGTGAAGAATGAAACGATTGATTGTTTTTAGCCAGACATATTTTTTTAACATTAGTTACTTTTCTTTAAGTTGTGAAAGTATTATTTTTTCCTGTATCATGTGAAGTTAAGACTTAATACCATTTGTTCTCTTAAGGTCTCATAAGTTCATAAAATGTTTCAGCGATATGAACAGAACACAACAGAGTTTTTTGAAATGACTTTTGAAGTTAAAACCTTAAACTCTGAGTAATAAAACATTTATAAACTCGAATGGAAATTTCCATAAAAAAGGTTAAGTTTAAAAAATACTTCATCTACTTTAAAAAAATTCTTTATTAACCATTTTAATAGACCCCAACACAAAAACCAAAGCTAAGCTCATAATAAGTCTGCTCATAAAGTAAGGAAGAACTCATCCCAAAACTATGTGAAATACTGGGAAAATAACCAATAAAAAAATGGTTTGTGTATTCGATAAGTTCAATCAAATACAAAAACCTTTTCTATTGATATATTATTTTCCCAGTATTTCTTATTTTATTTAAATGAAAAGTCAATTTGGTCAATAAATTATAAATTAATTATGCAGACAAATTTAGCATAAGGTGAGATCCCAAAAAAGGAGACTAACTAACAAAATAATAAAAAAGATGCGTTAACGCCCAAGTGTACCATTTTTGGGGTGGTATAGTCTAAGCGATCTGGGATAGATCTGAAATTGTCCAGAATAGTAGTATGTCCAGTATTGTTACTGTTCCATTGAGAGGTGGCTTTAAGCCTCACACATGATTTGGCTGGTGTTAAGCGAAGTGCTCCTGTGATGCACATACCTGCTGACCGCTGGACTTTGATAAGCTTATTTAGATTTACCATCTTGTCCAGTGCTGTCCACCATACGACAACTCCATAAATGAGTATCGGGCTGATTACAGAAGTGTATAGCCAGTAGGTTATTTTTGGATAGAAGCCCCATTTTGATCCTATGGCCGTTTTAGAAGTAAAAAGCGCTAAATTAGCCTTTTTTACTCTTTCATCAATATTTGCCTTCCAATTTAGTTTTTTGTCTAAAATGGGCCTAAATATTTAGCTTGGTCGGAAAAGCTTAATGCTATTTCTTTAATCTTGGATGGCCTAATCTGAGGAATTTTATATCTTCTCGAAAAGAATATTAATTCTGTTTTATGTGGATTGACATCCAAGTCACATTGCTTTTCCTATTTTGTTAGCCTATTTAAGGGATTTTGTAGGAGTTCCGAGAGAACTTGGGGGTGTTTCCCAGATACAGATATTGCAACGTCGTCAGCATAGGCAATCACCCTGAAACCCACTGCTTCCAATGGTGTTAGTAGGTCGTTTACTACCTTGTTCCATAAAAGAGGCGAAAGGGCCCCACCTTGGATAGTGCCTCGATTCACTGATCTGGTGGTGGTAGAACTTCTGAGGCCAGAAGTTATTGTCCTGCTTTTGAGCATGATCTATGAGTGATTTCTCTAATTTCAGCTTATCCATTGCTGTTGTGATCGCCTTGTAACTGACGTTGTTGAAAGGTCCTTCAATATCTGGGAACGCTACTAGGTTATATTCTTTGTATTCGAGGGAATATTCAATAATACGTACCAGCGAATGAAGTGCTGATTCTACTGATTTTCCCTTAGAGTAAGTTTTGAGCTGTGGAAATGAGACATGGTTTTAAGATATGTCTGATGTAAATTTCAATCAATCTTTCCAAGGTTTTAAGAAGGAAGGATGATAGGCTTTTGCCATTCTCCAGGCTTTGGGAATATATCTCAACCTTAAACATCTTGTCAGAATGATTTCCAATGGTGGAATGATCATGTCTGAGCATTTTTGTAGCTCTGCCGGAATGATTCCGTCTGGTCCTGGAGATTTGTATGGATCAAACTTGTAAATAGCCCATTGCAGTTTTTCCCGCGTTATTAGATCAACTAAATCGCTTGAAGAAATTGAGGCTCTGATGGTAAGTCGTTGAGTATGTTAGAGCTACCTGGAAAGTGGGTGCCTAATAACAGATTAAGAGATTCTTCACATGTAATATTCCACATGCCTGCCTTCTGTCTTTAAAGCACTGGGTATTGTTGGAATTTTTGAGAGAATTTTTCTGAGTCTTGAGGCTTCTGAAGTATTTTCTATTTTAGCACAAAAGTTTCTCCAAGAAGACCTCTTACTCTTTCTTAATTCTTTTTTATATTGCTTTAGAGCTTGTTTGTATAAGTCCCAGTCAGAAGGAGATCTAGTGTACTTAGATCAATTGAAGAGTTTGCGACAGCTCTTTCTGAATGGTTCTAGTTTTTTACGCCATCAATGGGTTTTTTTTTACCCTTTAAAATGGTTACAGGGCATGAAGTTCTCATTGATTCATTTAAGGCCTGCGGTGAGATGATTCACAGAAAGGTCTAGTTCATCTTTACTGGATTAGTTTTTAAGAAGGTTGTGATCAAGCAGTTGTGCTAGTACCTCCCTATATCGCTCCCAGTTTGTGTTACGGTAATCGCGAAAACCCGTAGATGTATTTGCCACATCTTTGAGCTCAAACTGAATGTATCGGTGGTCAGAGAGGGAATTCTATTTTGAGACATGCCAGTTTGAAATCAGATTATGGATCGAGTCAAGTAACTATTTCCTATTCCTGGTTACAAAAGTGGGTTAGTTACCAATATTACTTATGAGTAAGTTAGTGCTTAGTAAGTAATCAAATAAGGACTCAACTTTCTCATTAATATCAGAGCTACCACATAGTCCAACGTAAGGACGTAATTGATGCAGGTTAACTTAAAAGAATTTAGACTATGCTACGGAGGTGGTTGTGAGGTTAATCGAATGGAAGAAGCTAGTAGAAGCTTTTAATCTCAATGCAATTAAAATACTAAAACTAACAATGAAATTCGAACAAAGCTATTACAGAAATTATCATAACAATTTGGACATCTTCAATTGAAAACATAGACTTAAGTCCTTGCAATCTTACAAATTTTCCAATTAAAAATAAATGTTTTTTTAAAGTGTCCATTGATGTGTTAAGATAACTACTTTTATATATTCTCATCGTGTCCTTGAGAAGTGTAAGTATAGAATTCTTGAATCCTTCAAAATTCTTTACTTACACTTCACTACATTGCCATAAATCCATACAAGAAAATTCTTCAAGGTTCGATTAATTTTAGCAGAGTTCGTAAAATTATATGCGACATAGACAACGACACCGGCAACGACAACCACTCCTTTATAATCTACAAGAACGAACAGATTAACAAGCTCTTTTACACATTTCACGTGCAGTTGAACCATCAAAACAAAACAAAAAGAAAATAAAGTAAAGAAAAGAATAGAAACAAAATAACACGATGAAAATGAACAAGGAACAAGGCACAAGGACATCAAAACCAAAAGAATGAATTTACGTACCTCTCCTTTTCTACGAGTATGTGTTATCCGAGTCGTCGATTATATGTTCCTGAAAAACAACACCATATATACAGCTAAAACAGATTTGAGCTCCGCCGCATGTCCTGGAGGACAGATTTTCATTTTTCCCCCCCAACCTCGAGCTCAAGCTAAAAATGGTCAACGTTCTGGAAGACTGAGCAATAAGCATTTCCGTGTATAAGCTACGTCGTTCGTTCGTCGTCGTCGTCCTACATAATAACGGATATATCTTAGCTATGAATTACATTTCTTTATTTTATTTTTTGTTTTTTTTTTTTGGTTCGTCCTGTCAGTTGATGTATTTGTAGAGGAATATCCTGTGTGTTTTTGTGGAAAACGTTTCCTGTTTGTTTTATCATTTATTTGTTTGAAACGAAACAAAAATTGATTCCTATAAAAATATCCTCCTACAATCGTTCTACATATGTCCTTATTCAAACTTCTATCTTTGGTTGATTGACGGATGTGTGAATAATAGTATCTCTTACAGAATGGTGGGAGGGGAAAGGGGGGCTGTGGGTGTCATGATTAGTTTAATAAGGTAAGATTCATGCATCCACATAATGATCTTCAAAAACTTGGTGTCGTGAGCCTTAACTGAGATGTGAGAACAATTAGAAATCAATTCTATAACGATAATTGTGAGGATTAAAAGAAGAGGACCTAAGTGGCTATCTTGAGGTACACCAGAGAAAGCATTGAAATAGTAAAGAAAATTGCTTTTGATGCTAAGCTTGTCCATGCAGCTTTCTTAGAAGAAAGCCAAGAGTATGAAGCATAACCGTGTTCATACTTTTACTCACCCGACGACTAATTATCTGGATCCACCCCTGCTGCATTACCTGTCATAAGACACAGAGAATATCGAATAGGTACCTATTTTCGTAGGAACAATTTTCGTTTGAATTATCCTGAATCCTGACGACAACCGATGAGAGGATGAAAAGGAAAAAAAATTAAGAAAAAATGATATATTTTTACCACAGGTAAACATTAACGAGAAATAAGAATTTTCATTGCGATGCACGTGCTTTTCCGAGGAATTATGTCCCATATATCCTGTGTACACTTCATTCACGTATCTCCAGGCTTTAAGTGAATAATTTTCATTGCCATCATTTTCATCATCTCCTGGAGAAGAAAATTGACAGCGCTGAAATACGAAAGCGAATGTTAAAACGTTTGCTAATATCATTAAGTTGAAAATCCTCACATCTTTTTGGCCAACAACTTTTCGCTTATTGGTTGGTAAGCTTTGCTTGACATGGATATCAAAAAACAAAAAAGGATTTGTGGGGTGGTTTGATGATGGTTAAAGGAAAAAATAAAAGGACTCAGTAAATTTGCATACATCCACTTGTGTGGGACAAGCAACATGAGTTGAGCAGCAGCAGCAAGAAGAAGCCTCTGATTGCATTTTAAATATTTATAAGGACAATTGGATGATGACGTTTGTGTGTTTGATTATGTGTTTGTATTTGAATGTCAATCTAGGAAAAGAGTAATAAAAGATGCATTAATTTATAATTAAACAAGGATATGTACGCAACGTACGTATGTAAATAAGCCTCCATTCTGAGTCATGTCAATAAGTCGGTCGAATTTCCTGGAGCTACGTTTTGCAGTTGAATTTTTCATTATAAGTAAGTTAATTATTATTGAATTCAAGGATTAAGCATTCCTTGAACAATTGTCGACTTTGGTTCGATTTAAAATTTTAATTAACTTTCCTATGAAGAATTCATTTGAATAAGCAAGTTCAGGAACTCGGTAAGGAACGCATACCTTTTGTCAGATGATGTCAAATTTTAAAATTTAAAGGATTCAATGGATATACTCTTAGCCCACATAAAATTTTAACACTATTGAATCAGAAAATTAAAAAAGTGTTTAAGTTTTAAACATCTTTAAGTTGAAAATTTTCACAATTTATTAATTAATTCAGGAAGTTCAGTGCACTTTAAACCCCTTAAAACAACAACAATACCAAAACAACGAAAAAAGTCTTAAAAAGGTTATGCAACTGATATAAACCAACTTGATAAATTGAATTAAATGACTTTTTTCGTCCTTAAAATTAACCATCCTACCAACTAAGTTAGCTGACGGTTTTTGAGAGTTCATTTTTTCCCTTGAAAAATAAAAGGAATGAAGAGAATGGTAATTTATATTTATTTTAGGACGAACAAAATCATGAAAATTGAACCAAAGAGGAAAGGAGTCGAAGTCGTGTCGTCGTGTTTATTGAGTTGCCACTTTGTTTTCGGATATTGAATTAAGGTAGACTCAGATTTATTAAAAATCAATAGCAACCAAAAAATAAAAATAAAAATAAGAGAATGAAAGAGAAGCGAATAATTTCCGGGTTATTTTGGACTGAACACACAGCGAGAGGGTAATTTAAAGCAAAAAGCTTCAATTAGTCGAAATTGATCTGATTGGTATTCTTTTCTTTCGAATCCCAAATCCCAATCTACTAAATGAAGACATGAAATGGCATTATTTTTTAGGATAAAATATATTGACTTTTTGTTGAAAAATTTAACTTCCGTGGAAAATTTGAAAAACTTGACCGGATCTTAGGTCATTTTGTTCTTTACAATACATTTCGACATTAAATGAAAATAATATAGAATAAAAATATGGAAAATAAATAAATTAAATATGAATAAAAATCTAAATACAAATATAAATATTAATATATATATAAATATAAATATAAATATAAATATAAATATAAATATAAATATAAATATAAATATAAATATAAATATAAATATAAATATAAATATAAATATAAATATAAATATAAATATAAATATAAATATAAATATAAATATAAATATAAATATAAATCAAGGAAACAATAAGTTTTGTAAATTTTGGTAAGTAGTTTTTGAGACTTATTTTTATTTTAATAAAATGTGTAAACAAATATTTTCTTTATATAAAAAAGTAACTTAAAACAGTTTTTTGCAAAAATTAATATGACATTATTTACTGACATCGAAAATCATATTTGTAGAAGTGAACATTTTTTTAATTTTTGGGTATTTTAAAATTACTGCAATTTAAGTCCGTAGTGTTTGGTACCGTCCGTCCGCACGTTTGGGTTCTCTATTTTTAACCTCCATTTCTTAAGAACCAGCTAAATACCTACTTAAATTATTTTCCTTAGAGAAATGTACGAAAATATATTTAAAAACACGACTGGGTCCCAAAAAATTGCCGCTTTATTCAAGGACTCTGTATATATTTTAAGATTTCAAAAATAAACAAGCAAAATCAAACGACATTTGATTTCTAAAAAAATCGTAATATGTTACTTTTTTTCAAAAAAAAAACATTTTTTTATATTAATTTTGCATGTTTTAATTTTTTAAGAAATGTTTTTATTTTGCAAAGCTTAAGAACATAAGTTTAAGATTTGAATTTCGTAAAAAATGTCAAACTGTTTCTGAGTAAAAGAATTTTGAAAGAAAAATGTTAAAAAATAAAAAAAAAAAATGAAGACCTTTAACCATTAAATATTATTTCGATAATTTAATAGCTTGATCGGTAAGGAAAATTTAAAGTAAAAATAATATTTTGCATATGATAAAATAGTTTAATTTCAAAATTTATTTCAACTAGATTTTCAATCGAAAACCAATTTATGTAGCATTTCTTAAAAGTTTTATTTCTTAAATAATCATATACCAATCTTTTCAAAACTTTGAGATATTGGTTTTGTACTTTTATCTTTTAAAAAATATTGTTGTCATTACTCATTAAAATGTTGAGGAAAATTTAACTGACAGTTTTTTTTATAAAAAATAAAAATCTAACAAAAAAAAACAATACTAAGACATGGTGAAAATGTACTTACTACCCAAAATGCCTTTAATATTGTCTTCAAGATTTTTTTATTTCATGGAAAATATTGTTTTCGATATTCAGTAGTTTTTTTTTATAAAAATTCAATAGTCCGTTTGTTAATAAAAAATAAAATCTACAAATAATAGTATGCAGATTTGGTAAAAATTGATTTCGGTTCTTAATATCTCTTAAATTAATTTCATTCATCTAATTTATAAAAACTTGGGAAATGCTACTAAAATTGGTAAACATTTGGTTACGACTTAAAATCTATTTAACAAAACCTACAAACTTTTAAGAAAGAAAAATCGACAGACAAAAAGATAAGGTAAATCTCCTTCATAATTCATTTTATTAATTTAAAAATGCAACAGAAACTAATTTTGTATCACATTGGATTTATTGAAAGGAACTTTTTAAATATTTGATTTTAAATTGACATCAATTTACACAAAAGTCTTTTTTGCTGTCAAATTTTGGCATCAATTTCCGAGATACAATCTTTGATTGTATAAATCCTTCACGTGCTTCTTTTGAACATAAAGTAGCTGATGCTTCTGTGACGGGTCTTAACTGCCCCCTCAACGGCCTGGGTATGACATGGTAGACGCAAAAATTCAATTTGATTGTTTTCTTCCTGAGCAATGAAGTATTGAAGTTCATCGTTTGAAATATGTTTTAATATAGGTGGTTCAAAAATTTCCTTTTGCCAATCGATGAGGTCATAGTACACTTTTGCACCCAATTTTATATTTGGGACTTCAAAAACTCTTAACCGAGTAGGTTTTTCGGTGCGAGCTTTTAAAGTACGGCGCAGAGCCAATTCTGTGATATGTTTTCTTGGATCAGTTAACATTTAACAATAAATTTTCTTTATGCGCAAAGAAACTGTTTCGTTTGGTTAAAGGATCAATGACAATCTTTCCATGGAAATATAGCGACTTTCCAAGATTAAACCCCATAAATGCTTGGCTCCATCTTTGCAAGTAGGTTGCCTCTTGATATTGAACCAAGTTGGAGCATAGACCTTCACGACGTAAGTTGCTAACACTATCTAACTTTCCGTAGGAGTTGATATCCCGATATACAGACGAAGAATACGATTAGCTTTAGTGAGCCACTTAGCATGGAAATCTTTCCGGGGGACTTATTAGCTAGGTCATCGGGACAACTTCCTAACAAAACTGCTGAAACGATCCTGAATAAATAAAGTTGGTCAGAGCTAAGGTTCTTTGTGTCCATTATCGGCAGCGACTCTCCTGGAATGCTCTTAAATTTAACGATTGAAGTTTTTTCGCAATTTTCCAGTTCCTTTCCAAGTATTTCTGAAAATGTTCTTGGTCCCGAAGTTACGCCATCAATATGGTCAAATAAATGAAAGAATGGCAGCTCATTCATATGTAACATGCAAACTATCCATTGTAATGGTCTTTTTAATCTTTTTTCCAACAGTTGCATGATTCCTCCAAATTTCCCAACATTGACATGGGTACCATCACATCCAATAGCAATAAAATGTTTTCTGTCAGGAAATACTTGAACAACTCTTGTTCAACACATTTAGCAGTACCTGATGTTGGAGCAATGTAACCTAAGTATTTTCACTCTGGTTCGCTTATTAGTGAAATATGTTCTTCAATCACTTCTTCGCGGTAATACTTTCCATTTCTTTTCCGGTTGACTAAAGTTTTGTCCTTTCGACCGTCGAAATATAAAGCACTGATCTCAGAAACAGATTCTTTATTTTGAACACTTTCTCTTACCTTTTTTCGCTCCCTTCTTAGTTTATTTTGATCAATGATGGGTAATTTAGATTACTGTAGGTTTGAAATAACGTGGAGTAATCCAGTGTTACGAATTGTTGTCGTCAGCTGTAAAAAATATCTTCGCTATCTAAATCTTCACATGAATCCGATGGTGCTTCTGGTGGACTTTTGTTATGAACAGAAGCAGAAATACTTTTATACGTTTTCGATGTTTTTCTATCCATTTTTCTTTTCAAACATTCTGATTATTTGTAGCGAGTACATCTTTCTTCCCAATTATCATTTTCCTTGTGGTTCTTTGATCATTTAGAAAACTTCTTTCATTCAGTGGTACCTCTCTCTCTTTTGGACAGTTGCATTTCGAAAAATCAGAGCATTTACAAGATGAAATCTCAAATAAAACTTTGCTAGCAGAAACAAATTCCTCTAGCTTCTTTTTTGGAATGTTGGGATGGAACTTAAGGAGTTTTTTACACTTACCAGGATAAAATTTTATTATTTGTGATGATCTCGTAGTTGAAACAACCGGTAGTGATGCCTGTTTCCAAACAAATTCAAATTTTTCACACACTATATCACTTTATTCTTCAAACGTTGGTTCCTTTTTATTAATTTTCAAATTGAACCTTTTCCAATCATAACATTTCATTAGCTCTTCGTAAGTGGGCAGTAATTTATTCTTAAAATCACAAGTCTCGCCTAATACCGGACATTTGAAATCCTTTCTAGTACGTTCCATTATCACAGATTTAAAAAAAAATTTAAAGCAATCACAAACACAACTATAAATTTAAACTTAGCTTTAATTTTGCGACTGCACTGAAGATGAAGAAGCTTAAAATGAATGCCATGTTACTGTGTTTTTTTTAAATTTTGGTATCGGCCTACTTTGATTTTTGTTTTGAATAAAGTTCAAATAACGAAATGAACCCAACAGAAAGTCGAAGCCACCTCATTTAAAAATTTAAAAAAGAGACTGGGATGCGACCCACACTGATAACTTCCCATCCCGTCCGTCAATTTGTCTTGCTTAAAAGTTTGTCTATATGTACTAGTATCAATTTTTACCAAATTTGCCTACTATTTTTTGTAGATTTTATTTTTCATGAACAAACAGACTGTTGGATTTTTATAAAAAAATTACTGAAAATCGAAAACAATATTTTCTGTGCAATAAAATAAGTTTGAAGCAATTATTTTTAATTTTTGAAAATCTAATGTAAATTTTTAGCAAGTTTTAGTACCTATTGTTTTTTTTTTAGAGATTTATTTTTTGTAAGAAAACTGTCAATTTAATTTTTTTCAAAATATTATCGAAAGTTGAAAACAATATTACTTATAAGATACAATTATTTTGAAGCCAATATTTCAAATTTTTGAAAAGATATTTGAGTCGAAAATCAATTTTTAAAAACTTTTGTTAATTTTTTTTAAGTTTTTTAATTTTTTGTGCAAAAACTGTCAATTCGAATTTTTTTTTTAAATTTTACTGAATGTTAACAACAATATTTTTTGAAAGATAAAAGTAGTTTAAAGCCAATATCTACAATTTTTGAAAAGACATTTGAGTCGAAAATCATTTTTAACAACTTTTATACATTTTTCTTAGGTTTTTATTTTTTGTAAAAAACACTGTCAATCTGATTTTTCTCAACATTTTTCAGAAAGTTGAAAACAATATTTCTAATATAAGTTTGAAGCCTAAATTTCAAGTTTTTGAAAAGATATTTGAATCGATTTTCAATTTTTACCAAATTTGAATAATGTTTTTTTTAGATTTTTATTTTTTATAAAAAAAAACTGTCAATTAGATTTTGCTCAAAATTTTATCAGTTATCAAAAACATTATTCTTTGTTGCACAAAATTGTTTTAGAGATGAAATCATATTTAAGTCGTAAAATTTGTAGGTAACAAATTTTTTTTCGGTTTTTTTTTGATTTAAAAAAAAATCTTTAAATGGATATTTTTCAAAAAATACACTTCTTTAGTATCACGTTACAATATATTATATAAAATTTAATTCAAGTCTCTAGAGTTTTTGGTTCGTAAGATATTTAGGGTCAACCAACATTTTTAACATTTTTTTCAAACTACTATGGTAAAAAAACCACCCACTCAATTTTCGTGAGAGCCATTTTTGCATCTTTCTGCTTAATTATCTGTATAACAAAATTTATTTGAAATCGATAGCTCTTCTGGTTCTTAAGCTATGGACGACGAAAAAACATCGCGAATGTACGGACATACAGACGTAGGAACGTACGTACACACGCTTGCACAGACATCTTTCTAATAAGGGTCTACCACGATATCTAGAAATTCATTATCTAGAAAGTAAAAATCTCGAATATGAAAATCTCGAAAACACAAATCTAGAATGGAAAAAATCTCGAAAACAAAAATCTAGAAAATAAAATCTCGAAATGCCAAAACGTAGAAAAAAAATCTCGAATGCAACAATTCAAACATACGTTCTGGATAACTTACTTCTCCTTAACAAAGTTAAAGTTGACAAGTAAAATTATCAATCATACAATTGCACACTGCTACACATGCACCTTTCTTATTGTTTGGAAACATTTTTTTCTTGCTCAAAAAATAAAATATTGGGTAAACTGATGTATTTGTGATTTATTGACTTTTAGCTGTTAAAAATACAAAAAAAAAATCTCGAATTTATATTTTTTTTAGAGATTTTTTTCTAGATAGAGTCTTTCGATATTTTTGTTAATTCTGGATTTTTGTGGATTCGAGATTTTTGCGTTCTAGATAATTTTTTTTTATTTTCGAGATTTTCGGCATTCGAGATTTTTGGCATTCTAGATTTCGTCATGATCCTTTTCTATAAATCTTTATTTCGACTCTAGGGGCCTTGAAACGTCGAGAGATATCAGAATTTTCAATTTGACAAATCGGACCCATTACAATAACATCCTATGGGAAGTTAAAAAAGTACATTTATTTGACCTCTCTATAAGTTTCTATTTCTATAGATCTACAAAAAAAGGACACAACTGCATTTCCCAGAAATCCCATCAATAAAATTTCAAAGTAAATTCTTCACAAAAAACAAAATTCACCTAAAAACTAGTACTTCTATTTAAATATTAAAACAGGACAGCTGCAGCCAAGCATTTTGAAATATTCAATATTCATGCTTAACATTGAAAAATTTTCAATTTCAAGGAATGAATAAAATGAAAAATGCATCGAACTCATCGCTTTATTTTCCTCAAATTTAAAAATTCATCACGTTTCTGGCTTTCCCAGAAATTTTTGTTTGAAAAAACATAAATAACATAAAGTGCATCAGAAACCATTTCAGGATTAAGGATTTGACTATTGATTTATTTTTCATTTTCCTTTTTTCAAATATTTCCCCAAATTTTATAATTATTTCAATTTTTTCTTCCAAACACTCTGAATTTTGTTTACAAATCACAAAGTTCCCATAAAAAATGAATGAAACGAGGAAAGATTTATGTGTTTTTTTATTAAAGAAAAAAGATGATATAAAAAAGGAATGATAAATCTTTATTGACACAATATTTATATTTTTTGATTGGTCATAAATATTTGTCAAGGGATTTTCTGGGGGTTGCTATTTGTGTTATTACAATGTCAGGTTACAGAAAGTGAGGAATATATCTTCAACCTGCCTTAAATCGTCTTTTATTTAAAGTTGCGAACACATAGCAACTATAAAAGATTGTGCTTTACCAGTAAACAAAATATATGAAACGGAAGAGATATCAATACTTAATTTAAAAATGTGAATAAAATCCCTTTTTTTAGGATATTTTTGATTTTGTGTTCTAAAATCGTTAAACCCAACCTCAAAAGTATTCACTTTAAGTTAATTGATCGATTCTCTATATGAAAATCAAAAATAGCAACGGAAAAGAAAAATTATATAAAACTATGACACAAAAAAAAAGAATTAAAACTAAAATATTCCATCCATCATATCGTGTCCGTGTGCACTTAGCTCAATGACAGACTTTTGTACATGTCATTCACATCTTTTCTCTTGAGCCGACATCACATCGCCATCGCCATTTCAATCTCATATAATACCCTATCAATCCACTTCAGTTTCGCAATTCAATCGACACACAGAAAACTGTGGGGTTTGGGGAACATGATTCCCCCAAAGTACAAATTTTTGCATTTTTCCCTGCATCTGCATCACTATTGCCATAGCCATCCTGATGGCTGATGGTGTTTTAGAGCTATCGACCATCCTACTGCCATATCGACATCGCTTCATCTGTGTCTATGTCCAGTTCCTGTTCTTGGTTATGCATCCTTTCCAATCAGTGGAAAGTGCTACAGTAGTTGATTTTCATAATTGATCGATGAGTTTGGATGCGAGAAGAGGAAGAAAAATGGCTTCACTTTTTACATAGAAGCTTCTTCTTTTTCTGTTCGCGATTTTATTTTTTTTTTTATTTTAGAAAATTTAATATTTACAAAGAGAAATTGGAATATTGGCACAAGGGTGACCATATTCGAAGTTTTAAAAAAGAATATTTAAAGAGAACTTCCCTTTGAGCAAAGTTCGAATTTAGTAATTTAAGTTAAAATTAGGTTATGAGTGACAAACGTGACCCATATATTCTAGTGAGACATAAAAGTGCCCTTGGTGTCGAGAATATTTTTGCCGCTTACGCTTCAGTTGCAGAAAGCCCAAGTTTGTCACTCAAACGTAGTGCTCAAGCGTTGGGCGAATTCTTACAAGATTAAATTGACGCAAGAACTGAAGCCGCTTGTCCACCAGAATCGTCATATGTTTGCGAATCGGGCTGAGCAATAACTTGAAAATGGTTTGGATTTTCATCGAAAATTCATCTTCAGCAATGAGGGTAATTTTTGGCTCCGTCAATAAACAAAATATGCCGTATCGGTCAAGTAACAATCCACACGCCATGAGCCATCATTGCATCCCAAAAAAAAACGGTTTGGTGTGTCTTATGGGGCACTGGCTCCATTTGGCACTTCTTCCGTGACCGGCACATTACTATGAATGGGAAACGCTACCGTTCAATGATAACCGAATATTTTATGCCCCATTTGCATGACATGGACTTGGAGGACATGTCGTTCCAACAGGATAGTGCCACAAGCTAAAGACCGAATGTCACAATCAATTTATTAAAAACCAAGTTTGGAGAACGTGTTATCTCACAAAATGGTCCAGTCGCTTGGCTGCCTTGGTCGTGCGATTTGACACCGTTAGATTATTTCCTGTTGGCCTACGTGAAGTCTATGGTCTATGCCAACAAGCCAGACGGCGATTGAGTGATGAACTTCGTAGGAATATCGAACTTGAAATTGCAGCAGTTTCGGCCGATTAATGCTTGAAAACCTTCAAAAATTTGGTTCAGTGTCTGGATTTCTACGTGCCCGTGGTAGCCATGCAAAATAAATCGAGCTAAATGCATAATGGCATCAAACGTACTTTCACAGGAATAAAGAATTTTATTAATATCCAAAACCGTTTTTGTTTTATTAACAAAAAAAGACTTTTTGTAGCACTCTTTTTGAAAACCCCAATAGATCGGAAACCCGAAAAAAGAAGGCGATCATTGTCTTGAACATCTTACGAATGATTTTAAACCATTTCTAAAATGAAGGCGTTACATGTTTATCACAGCTTGTTGATAGAGACGACGAATGTGAAATCCCTTTTGTCACGCTCGCAGAAGTAAGAAGCATAACATAAGTTTACTAATAAAATATCATCTAGGAGCAATCTTATCAGTGATCAAGCTTTGAAAACTTCTTCAGCCATCAAAAGAAGTAACATCTTATAGATGAATATCGCTTATGCCAATTATGGCAAAAGGTTTCGAAAAACTGCTTCTGAAAGAGCTCAACAAAATAATAGAAGAAATATGAATTTCGATCCATCATATCAGTTTATTAGTCATTAGGAGTAAACATTCCACGATAGACTAAGTTCATCGAATTATGGATGTTATTAGATGTTGCTCAAGCATTTAACAAATTTTGGCAATTGGCACTTAAGTACAACAGCATAGGGACCTTCCCAGTCAGTTGTACGAAATACCAACATCTTATGTTACAACCCGACTCTTAAGAGTCAAGTACAACCAAAATTACTCGCAAATAAAGCACATAGAAGACGGTGCACCGCAAGGAAGTGTACTAGGACCAACGTAGTATTTTGAATATACAAGCAATATTCCAGTGGATAAGAACGATATTGTGTTCAACTTTGCTGATGATACCGCGATATTAGGACCTGATAGATCCGTTGAAAAGGCTACACAAATATTGCAATATTAAGAATGAAACAAAATAACTAATATGATAGAAGCAACTTCGGGGCTGTACAAAGAAAAAATAATGCTTTACCTATCCAAAAATTTCAAAACATGGTCCTTCGTGGAATAATAAATGCCCCTTGGTATATACAAAAAAACGTTCGACGCGAACATCGTGATCTTGAAATTGAAATAGTTACAGAAGTTATTAAAAAAACACGCTTTATCCCATAATCAGCGACTGCAAATTAATATAATTGCAGAAATGAAGACAGTTTTATGATATGTCCACACCAAAGAAACATTGTTTTGAAAAACTTTTCAGAAAAGTTTCCCTTTTTTTCAAAATCATTTCAGAAAGTTTGCAGAAACATTTCAAAAATAATTCTTATTTGTTTGTATGGTGTGGAAGCTCTCGTAAACATTTCTGAAATCCTGCTTTGTTTCTCATTTTTGAAAAACGGGAAACGGAGATGTAATTTCAAAAACGTTTCAGAATGTTTTAGCTTTTTTAAATAGAATAAATAGTTTTTAGAAGACCTAAGTTTTATGATTTTAAAACTGAAATAATTTGTTTATGAATTTCAACACTGTTTTTTAATTTTATGCAGCTTAATAAACAACACCCATTTATTTTTTTTTTCTCTGTAAAACTTCAAAGTGCCCAATTTGAAAACTTCTATCAAACTTCAGAACATCCATTAAATTGTATTGATTTCCTTCTTTGTCAAACTTCAAAGTTACTAATTTAAGTTTTTATATAGTATGGTCACACTAAATTTTTCAATATGTTTAGTTTGTCTATAGGTATAGAAAATATCTAGAAAGTAACCTTCATTTTATTACACTAAAAAGATTGAATGAATAAAATTCTCAAGGTGTCTGCAATCTCTCCACCAATTGAACTTAACCTAAGAAAATGAGTATATAAGAGTATGTGCTTCATATTGCTACACGTGTTGAAATCTTTTCAATATTATAGAAGAATTTATATAAGGCTCCTCTAACTATACAAACTTCTTGTCTACTCTGATGATGATTTGATTAATACAAAAAAAAATACAAACCACCCTTAAGCAAGAAAAGCAGAGAACGTAAACTTCTTGATAAGTTAAGCAATTGACAAAATTATTTTCATTTATTGACTTGCTAGAGGCAGATTTCAGCCTAAAAGGGCTTAAGGTATAGCTTCAAGTAGTGAGTTTTAGCTGACACATGTGTGTCAAGTCGAAAATATAATAAAGTGAGATAGGGGGGGTTTGGATGTCTTTTCAAAATATTATAATACCTACCATATTCTTTGTTATTATAGAAGGTGTGTGCCTTGATATAGAAGCAACAGAGAATTGTGTTTTCCTTAAACAAACATTGTGATAGGTATGTACATAATATGCTTTATCATCATCTCAGCTAGGATAAAATATAATTGAAGACTTTTGACACTTTAATATTTTTGGATATATTTTAGGCTTGGATTTAATCTTTAGTCTTGAAACAACATGAGATAAGCATATTCAAGACACAAAATTGAGATATTAGACAGACAAAACATAATTTATTTATAATTTGAACAGGTTGCAGTTAAAAGAATTATATTAAAGGAAGGTTCTCAATTTAATCTTACAAAGAACGATTTATTTATGAATTGGTTAATCCTACAAGTGTATTTCTTAAGCCCAGATTCTAAAAGCTATTTTCACTTTATTTGAAGTTTAGATAAATGTGAGGATTCTTTTCCTTACTTTCGATTTTATTTTCCATTGCTCAAAGTTTTAACTCAAAACATTCAACTATATTGTTGCATCAACTTTACATTCTTTTAATTTCTTAGGAATAAGAAGTTTGCTACATAACTTAAGACTTTCTGTCAGATCTTGTGTTTGTTTTTGCATTTTTAAAATAGCTTATAATGAATTTGTGTATTTTCAATAAACATTTTTGTATAGATTTTTAAAGCGAAATAAATTTACCTACCCATTCGAATACGTAATTTTCAAATTAAAATAGTAACCAATCGACAACAACCGAGAATACCGAGACCAGCCACGAGACAAACACATTCAATTAAATTTAATTAATTTTCAGAAACTCACAAATTTAACTTAAATACACTCTAATTATATTTATTCAAAATGAATCAAGACGAATTAATCACAAAGAGACTAAATTCAAATTTTCGAATTTTTAAATTAAACCGCCAATTTACACTACGACCCTTACCGAACCGACGAACCAATCACCAACCGAGCTACGTAATGAACGAAAAAAAATTTTCATTGAATTTGAACTATTGAAAAAAAAACACTCAAAAAACACTTCACATCGGTATTATTTGATATTTCTTTACATAAACTTGAACTTTAACACTTATTAAACATATTTCTTGAACTTTTTGCACTCCACATTTAAAATAAACACTTTAATTATTATATTTTGATTTTCAATTCGAGACGATCGGAAGCACACAAATTTCACCGACTTCTACTTCCGATTACCAAAGAACAAAGACAAAGAATAAAGATGGCGACGGGATATTACTAAACTATCAAAATGGCTGCATTTATTTTGCATACTTTATTGGGTTAAAATGCATGGATTCTGAACTCTTCCCATTATGGTGGACTAATACCCTGATTACAAGAGTGGATTGAGGAATTAAGTAATTTGTATCTACTTTAGATCGAATATAATATTTCAGAAAATTTAAAGAAAACAAAACAAATAAAAAACAAACAAAATGAAAGCCCGGAAATGAAGATTCTGGGATTGAAATGTTTAATTTTTTGGAATAACAAAATTGTCATTGAATTTTTCTTAACAGTTTTAAAAGTCTAAATAAAGTAAGAAAATGAAACAAGTTTTAAGTCAATGTCTTTATTTTAAAATATTTAATCAACAATCAATTTGTATCGATTTTTTCTTCCGACATATAGGAACTGTAAGGCAAGGTTGCTTTTGTAAAAACTTTTAAAGTCAAGAATTTTCTTTAAAAAAAACTTATTATATTTTATCTTAAATATTTAATCTTCAATAAAGAATGACGTTTTAAACATCTGGTAAAATTTTGAGAAAAATCGAATTGAGAGTTTAATTAAAAAACATAAAATCCAAAAAAAAAACATTACTCAAATGATTGCTCAAATTTCTTTTCAAAAATTAAAAATATTGGCTTCAAACTGACTTCAACTTATAGAAAATATTAATTAAGACATTCAGTAAAATTTGTAGACAAAAACAACAGTCCGCTTTTTCATACAAAAATTAAAATCTACAAAAAATATAAGATTCTTGATATTTTTTAAATAAATGAAGAAATTGCCTTCAAAATAATTTTATTCTGTGCTTAATTTCCTTAGAAAACTCCAAGATATATTTGTTTCTTTAAAAAATGCTATTAAAATTGTTAAAAAATCGATTTTCGATTAAAAATATAGTTACAAAAATAGATTTTGAAACCAAACTATTTTATTATATGCAAAATATTGTTGGTGATTTTTAGTTGATTTCTTGAAACATTTAACTGACGACTTTTATAACAAAACACGAAAACTACAAAAAAAAAAAAGAAAAGAAGCTGGGCGACCCACACTGATAACTTCCCATCCAATCTGTCAATTTGTCTTGCTTAAAAGTTTGTCTTTATGTACTCGTATCAATGTTTACCAAATTTGCGTACTATTTTTTGTAGATTTTATTTTTTATGCAAAAACGGACTGTTGGATTTTTATATAAAAATTACTGAATATCGAAAACAATATTTTCTGTGAAATAAAATAAGCTTGAAGCCAAGATTTCAAATTTTTGAAAAGATATTTGAGTCGAAAGTAAATTTTTACCAAGTTTTAGTATTGATTTTTTTTTTAAGAGTTTTATTTTTTGTAAGAAAACTGTCAATTCGATTTTTTCAAAATTTTATCAAATGTTAAAAACAATATTTTTTATAAGATAAAAGTAGTTTGAAGCCAATATTTTCAATTTTTGAAAAGCTATTTGAGTCGAAAGTAAATTTTTACCAAGTTTTAGTAATGTTTTTTTTTAGAGTTTTATTTTTTGTAAGAAAACTGTCAATTCGATTTTTTTTAAATTTTTTATCGAATGTTGAAAACAATATTTCTTATAAGATAAAATTAGTTTGAAGCCAATATTTTAAAGTTTTGAAAAGATATTTGAGTCGAAAATCATTTTTTACCAACTTTTGTTAATTTTTTTTTCGGTTTTTAAATTTTTGTAAAAAAAAACTGTCAAATCTATTTTTCTCAAAATTGTATAAAATGTTGAAAACAATATTTCTTATAAGATAAAATAAGTTTGAAGCCTAAATTTTAAGTTTTTGAAAAGATATTTGAATCGATATTCAATTTTTACCAACTTTGAGTAATGTTTTTTTAGGTTTTAGTTTTTTTTTTTTAAACTCGATTTTTTTAAAATCTTATCGGATGTCAAAAACATTATTCTTCGTTGCACAAAATTGTTTTGGATATGTAATAATATTTTAGTCGTAAAATTTTGGAGGTGACAAATTTTTTTTGTCATTTTTTGTATTTTTAAAAAAACACCGTTAAATGGATTTTTTTTTCAAAAAATATACTTCTTTGATATAACGTTACAATATATTATATAAAATTTAGTTCAAGTCTCTAGCGTTTTTGGTTCGTAAGGTATTTAGGGTTAACCAAAATGTTCACCTTTTTTTCAAACTGCTATGGTAAAAAAAACCCCACGCAATTTTCTTTAGAGCCCTTTCTGCATCTTTTTGCCTTATTATCTGTATAACAAAATTTATTTGAAATCGGTATCTTTTCTGGTTCGTGAGCTATGGACGACGAAAATAACGTTGCGAACTTACGGACAGACACTAATGCACAGACATCTTTCTAAAAATCTTTTATTTCTACCCTAGGGACCTTGAACGTCGAGAAATACTAAAATTTTCAATTTGACAAATCGGACCTAATGCAATAACTTCCTATGGGAAGTTAAACAAAAAACTGATAAGAAACGGTTTTCGACTCAAGTATTAAGAGAACAAGGAAAGATATTGACTTCCAATTATTTATCTCACCCAAAATGTTGTTATGAATATTTTGTTAAAGTATTAAGCAAGAAAATTCGACAGACAGGATGGAAAGTTATGAGTGTGGGTCGCATTCTAACCTCTTTTTAAAATACAAAATTAAACAAAATGCATCATTTTTACTTAAAGAAATGAGAAGTTAATAATAAATTCCGTAAAGCAAATTATTGTTCACATGCACTGAAATGTGTTATGAATTCACGTTTCTACCAACTTGATTTTGTATAATATTTTTGAAAAGCAAAATAACCAAATAGTCATTTTTATCAATTTCTAGAGTGGCCTTTTGTTGTAAGATGTGAAGCAGCCAAAACTATAAAATTTTAATTTTTATCATTTATAGTTTCATAGAATGCAACTGTTTAAACATTCGTTATACAAAAGAAGATTTTTACATTAATTGTAAAAAAAATCAATAATTTTAAGTCCATAAAATTTTATATTTTTCCCGTGCTTTACTTTTTTCCAAAGCTAAATGCGAAATAAAAAGCAGAAAAAAGACTACCATAATTTTATGTAAAAATAACTCTGGACATCACAACAAAAAGAGCTTCACTTCTACATACGGGAAGTCTGACAACAATAAAAATAACACAAATATTCTTCGTATAAAGAAAACAATGTATGCTATCGATATAAAAAAATAATAAAAACTACAAATAAATAATTAAAATACAAAATGAAATTAAATGTACATACACATCACATAATAAATTTAAACGCTACCACACAACGCCTCTGTCATCGCATATTTTGATCCTTTTTTTTCATGTTTGCCCTTTCGACAAGGATGATGATGATGATGACGAGACATTTCTACTAGTATGTTTATGTAGCGTGAAAACTATCGTTGCATCATTCACTGAGTGATGAAAAAAAAACTTTGCGTTGGATGATGAATACGAATAAATTATTATCCTTGTGTTTACAATACAATTACTTTTCGTTTGAATACATAGCGAGGTTGTTCTTATAAAAAAAAAAAAAAACTAAAAACAACTATTATTCTAGTAACAATTCGTAAAATATTTTGTTGATTCAAATGTTTTGAGAAAAAATAAAGACATGTCTTTAAAGTTATAGAAAGTTCCAACAGAAAACTTTTTGTTTGTTAAAAATAAAAACCTACAAAAAATACCACACTAAATTAGTTTAATATCCCGAAAACCTGCAAAAATAGCTTAAACTTTAACTACTATTTGACTACTTTTCGAAGTTATATAAATGAGAATTTAACTCATTGCTAAAAAATAATTATTGTAAATTCCAAAAATGTGAAGATATAGAATAGATTGCGTAGCACAATCAATATTCAATTTAACCCAAAAAGTATGCAAATTTAATGCAGCCATTTTGATAGTTTAGTAATATCCCGTCGCCATCTTTATTCTTTGTCTTTGTTCTTTTTTAATCCGAATCGGAAGTACCATTGTGTTAAATGTTTGTGCTTCCGAAAGTCTCAAATGAGATAAAAAAAAATAATGATTAAAGTGTGTATTTTAAATGTGCGGTTAAAAAACTTAAAACAATATAATAAGTAAGTGATTAAGTGCAAATTTGTGTATGCACAATATCAATATTAGTTTAAGCCACTATCCAATTTTTCTCAAATTTTTTCCAAATCTTCAACTATAGAAAAACAATTTTTTTTAAATTGGTTGACTTCAATTCAATTCAATATAACACGATATTATGATGTTATACATGAATTTATTGTCAAGTAACATTTTTCTACAAAGAAAAACTCAAAAAAAACTATTAATAAACATTGGTAAACATTGATTTTTGATTTAAATATCTTCAAAATAAGACATTAACATACGGCTTATTTGATCCTACTTATTTGCTTTTTGTACCCTAAGACTCTGCTTACAAGTACTATTAAAATTTTAAAATTTAAAAATGTTAGTTTTTGTCGTCAAAAATTTAAAATCGATTTATTAATAAAAAAGTCCTTGATTTAACAAATTTTTGTTCGTAAATCGTTAAATCAATTTTTTTAACTTCCCATAAGAAGTTATTGTAATCGATATAATTTGTCCAATTGAAAATTTTGACATTTCTCGACGTTTCAAGGTCCCTATAGTCGAAATAAAAGATTTTTAGAAAGATGTCTGTGCGTGCGTGTGTACGTACGTTCGTTCGTCCGTACGTTCTCGACGTTATTTTCGTCGTCCATAGCTCAAAAACCAGAAGAGATATCGACTTCAAATAAATTTCGTTATACAGATAATAAGGCAGAAAGATGCAGAAAGAAAATTGCGTAGGTGGTTTTTTTACCATAGCAGTTTGAAAAAAAAGGTGAACATTTTGGTTAACCCTAAATATGTTACGAACCAGAAACGCTAGAGACTTCAATTAATTTTTTTATAATAAATTGTAACGTGATATTAAAGAAGTATATTTTTTGAAAAAAATTCATTTAACTGAAAAACAAAATTTGTCACCTCCAAAATTTTACGACTAAAATATGATTTCATCTCCAAATACAATTTTGAGAAAAATCGAATTGACAGTTTTTTGTATAAAAAAAAAAACTAAACAAAAGTTGGTAAAAATTGATTTTCGACTAAAATATCTTTTCAAAAATGTATAATATAAAAAATGTTGTTTTTAACATTCAATAAAATTTTTTAAAAAATCAAATAGACAGTTTTCTTACAAAAGATAAAACTCTAAAAAAAAAAAACAATACTAAAACTTGGTAAAAATTTACTTTCGACTCAAATAGCTTTTCAAAAATTAAAAATATTGTCTTCAAACTTATTTCATTTCACAGAAAATATTGTTTTTAATATTCAGTAATTTTTACATAAAAATCCAACAGTTTGTTTTTTCATAAAAATAAAATCTACAAAAAATAGTACGGAAATTTGGTAAAAATTGATACGAGTACATATAGACAAACTTTTAAGCAAGACAAATCGACAGACGGGATGGGAAGTTATCAGTGTGGGTCGCATCCCAGCCTCTTTTCTTGTTTTTTGTAGTCTTTCGTGTTTTGTTATAAAAGTTATCAGTTAAATGTTTTAAAAAATCAACTAAAAATCAGCAACAATATTTTGCAAATAATGAAATAGTTTGGTTTCAAAATCTATTTTTGTTAACAAGATTCTCAGTCGAAAACCAATTTTTACCAATTTTAGTAGCATATATTAAAAGATTTTATTTTTTAAAGAATAAAATGCATCTTCTAGTTGTCTAAGAAAATTTAGCACAGAATGAAATTATTTTGAAGTGAATACCTTAATTTATTGAATCCAATCTCAACTTTTACCAATTTTGTGTACTATTTTTTTAGATTTTAATTTTTTATGAAAAAGCTGACTGTTCATTTTTTTTACAAATGTTACTGAATGTCGAAAACAATATTTTCTATCAGATGAAATATATTTGAAGCCATTACTCTTAATTTTTGAAAAGATAGTTGAGCCGGAAATCATTTGAGTCGAAAAATGCCAATTTTTAGTAATGTTATTTAGGATTTTATATTTTGTAATAAAACTCTCAATTCGAGTTTTCTCAAAATTTAAACAGATGTAAAAACTGATACAAATTGACTGTTGATTAAAAATATTTTAATATGAAGACATCGTCCAAAAATTTTTTTTATTTTCTAACATTATTGAGACTTGAAAAACGGTATACAAAATTTCAATGACATCTTTGTTATTGCAAAAAATTAAACATTGAAAATCCCAGAATCTTCATTTCCGGGCTTTCAATTTGTTTTTTTCTGTTTGTTTTATTTTCTGTTCATTTTCTGAATTATTTTATTCGTTTTTCGATCTAAAGTTTGTATATTACTTAATTCCTTAATGCACTCTTGTAATCAGGGTATTAGTCCACCATAATGGGAAGAGTTCAGAATAAATGAATTTTAACCCAATAAAGTATGCAAAACAAATGCAGCCATTTTGATAGTTTAGTAATATCCCGTCGCCATCTTTATTCTTTGTCTTTGTTCTTTGATAATCGGAAGTAAAGTCGTGAAATTTTTGTGCTTCCTATTGTTTCAAATTGAAAATCAAAATATAATAATTGAAGTGTTTATTTTAAATGTGCAGAGCAAAAAGTTAAAGTTAAAGTTCAATTTTATGTAAAGAAATATCAAATAATTCCGATTAGAAGTGTTTTTTTTTCAATAATGAGAATTCAATAAAAATTTGTTTTCGTTCATTACGTAGCTCGGTCGGTGATTGGTTCGTCGGTTCGGTAAGGGTCGTAATGTAAATTGGCAGTTTAATTTAAAAATTTGAAATTGGTACGTTACCGGTTGCTTTACAGTCTATTTTAAAATAAGTTATTCAAGTGGGTAAGTAACTTTATTTCACCTCAATTTTTGTTTGTATAATAAAGTGTTTGAAAATTGTAGCTAAGAACTTCAAAAATATTTGAAATTTATGTTGTTTTTAAAAAACTTTTTTTAATGTTTATGCATTTCCGAAGTATTTGTATTGTTATACTGCGAACAAAAAGAAAGTTTGTATGGTAAAAATATTTAATCCATGAAGTTTTATAATATGTATCTATGATTAAGCCCCTTGATTGGCTTTTAGTTCACAAGTAATTAAACAGGGTGTTAGTAAGGAGAGATTAAAACATGATCGCACTGGAACATTTATTTTGGTAAAACATAAACACGTGACAAATTTTTAATAAGAGTAGTTTTTCATTTAATGTCCAATAAAATAAAATCAAAGTCATAGAAAAATTGTAAGAAAAGTTAGAGCTTTTTATGATATAATGAAGTCTGTTGAGTATCAACAAAGCCTTTAAAATAATTAAAAGTTATTAAAACTTGATACTTGATGTGTTTAAGTTATCGCTTAAATTAAAAATCTACTAAGTCAATTCAATTTTATGATGCGAAACGGTTTTTTATTGACCTATATAGAAAGCAGTTTTACTTCTACATTCAGAAACCCCTTTCCAAAAATTTTATGTTTTTCAAAGTTGTGTAAAATATTTTATTACCCATAAAACACAAGAAAACCAACTAATCACAGAAATATTGAAGGCTAAAGGGTGTTGTTCTTCAGATTATTTGATTTAGATGACATTTAGGTTTTTTAATTTCTCAACTTGAGTGTTGCATTATAATTGGAAAATAGAGTCCGAGTTTACAAAATCTTAATGGCACCAATATCATCCCAGCCTCTTTTCTTTTATTTTTATCCTTTCGAAACTTTCATATGTGATGATGACGAGACATTTTACTCGTACGTTTATATTTGTGTAGCGTGAGAACTATCCTTGCATCATTCACTGAGTCATTACAAAAAAAAACTTCACCGTTGGATAATGAATAGGAATAAATTATCATCCTCATGTTTACAGATACAATTACCTTCCGCGTGAGATACGTACGTGTTTTTGTAAACACCCTCTCATCTCCCACGTATTCAACTTTCAACCCCTCATGACATTACACAAACACCTTAGATACGTTCTCCAACCCCTTCCCACATAGTGACAGGATAAATAAAAATAAAGAAAACATAAACTCAAAAAAAAAAAAGAAACTGAATCGCTTACCGCAATTTGATAAATTGGTTTTGCAGAAAGGAAACTCTCAGGAAAGTGGGTGGCACACAAACAGGAAGTGCCTTTTTCCTTCATTTTGAAAACGAACGCAAAACCATTGAAAGTGCTTGAGACGGTATAACAACAAAAGCATGAAAAACCAATGCACCATCATCACATCGCATTCACTCTGAACACTTTGCAGGGTGTGGGTGGGGGTAGACTAGGTATGAGTTGTATGTTGAAACAATAAAAAGGATGATCCTTACTGAAACGACCTTGTCATGTCAGCAACGTCATGTGTCATCGACATGTGTGTTCTTCTTTTGTAAAGCCATCTGACATACTGTTTTCTTTTTCATTTTTGTCTTTCTTATTTTTTTATCTCAAATTGCCATGCTGCCTAAGATTATGGAGGACTACTAATGCAAGAGTAAATCTGTGCTTATATACTGCCCTTTTAACCCCCGTTGCACATTTTCACACCCATCGTCACTTTTCACTTCAGCTTTTCCACCACAAAGTGCTAAAGAAGAGTTTTCCTTACTGTTTCCGTTTCCGTTTCTGGTTCTCGTGTGAAAACTGTCAAAATAAAAAGACCAAACGACGACAGCGCCAACGACCGACCGAGTGACGGTGGCAAGGGAAAAGATATGCGATTGCACAGAGTGTCAAAGTCTAAGTGCATTAAAACAACTAGAAAATTGTCATTTTAGAAACCAAAAAGGCGGAAACGTACGAATATATGGGACGACATGATGATGATGCAACTAAAATATATACTCGTCTCCTCCTCCTTGTCCTCCTGATGCTCTTGATGCTTCTTTCTGCACTGCCTTACCAATGCATTGCGATGTCAAATTCAATTACATAAGCTACAAAATCGATGTTCATGTTCATGGCCGCACATCTCAAACCAGCACACATCCGGTTGGATTCGTATCTAATTGAGTCAAATATTTCAAGTGCTTGAAGCTCGAAGGTTTATCATATATGCCCGTATGGCGTGTATAGAAAGAAGATGTGCAATGTGTGCAGTAAGTGAATAACCTAACCTAACCTTACCTACATAACTTACAACAAAACAACTGCATTTGTCAGGGCATCATCAAGCGAAGGAGGTTAAGGCTGAGGCTGGGTGACACATTTCCCTAAAGTGTTGCCGCCATCATCAACGTACATCGTAGGATGTCACTTAATCAACCTGGAGTTAGTTTTCCTGGAAAATCTCGCCTGATGGGTTTAGGTGACATTCGATTAACGAACCAACAAGGTTTTGTGTAGGTATACTAACCATCGTCTACCTTACCTACTCGTACCTACCTTACCTACATACTTCAGGGATTTCGGTTGGGAATTAATTCAATTAACTGTCAATCAGAGCTATTAGAGTCTCTATATAGACAGAGTGCGGAGAATTTAAGGTGTTGATGGGGATCTTTGGTATGTACGTAGCTACTTAGAGAAAATTAAGTGATATATCTCGTAGGTATATCAAATTTCAATTAATTGTAAATGATGAGAAGAATTTATGGTACGCTGCACTGGGAATTGAAGTACTGCCTTATCGACGGAAAACCATATTCTCAAACGGGTGTTTAGGACGCCATTTTACAAAATGGCCGACACTTAGTGGTGGAGAAGCGGTAAACATTCAATACAAATTAAACCACTTTATCGATTTTGATTAAATTTTCAGAAAAGATGATGAAATGGGTGAAAAAAGTCCTAAAATATCAAGTTGAGGAGTTTGGTTATTCTGAAAAGTTAAAACAAATCAATAATGGACATTAAAGTGAGATTTAGGAAAAATAAAATATACTATTTTAATAATTTAGTTGATCTACTTTTTCATTATTTATCACTTTTGTTTTCATTTAAAAAGCTTTTAGCTTTTCCTCATTACATTTAAAGTGAGTTTAGTTAGAAAATTCACTCTCACTTTACTCTTGCTTAAATTCGAATTAAAAATAATCTGCTTGATTGAATCAATCAGCTAAAGAGGAGACTAAATTCATTCATTTTCAGCTTTTAAAATTAAGTAGAGAGAAATAAGGAGAAAAGACAAAAGTGATGAAAGAAAATAATTTAAGTCCAAATTTGGAATTAAAATAAAATAAACTTAACGACACGACACTACCACGACGAATTGACGCATGATGATAATGACAATGAAATGAAAATGATGACAGTAACCATCATTCGGCTTGGCGACAGAGAAAGCTTAAAATAGGATTAAGTTAATTTTTAAAAGAAAAGCAAATGAGTCGACCACATTTTGACTATGCAAAAGGATTTTAAATGATGAATTTCTTCTTAATGTTGATGAGAGAGAATTTAAGTAGTTTTTATTTTTATTTTAAGCAAACATGAAGACAAAGTAGTTACTTATCTTAAGTACTTAATTTCTTTTTATCTGAGTAAGTGAGTGAAAACTATTAGATGAAATAAAAAAGACAAAGAATTACTGTGCTAAGTAATGATAGAGGATTATTAGGCGAGAACTTTGTTTAAATTGCAAAAAGAACCAGATTGTTTCATGATAAAAAAGATTTTTTAATAATTTATCTGTAAATCTGTTTTAGAACAGTTGGTTGTATTTTTAAGACTTAAGGCAAGGCGTGTCCACGTAAAAGGTCGATACTACCTTAAAGGCATCTTTATTTTGGGCGGAATTTGATGAGAGTCTCGTCGTTCTTGCCGCTTCTCCAGTTAGTTTTTAAATATTTAAAATGTCTTTTGGTCGTTTGAGTTCAAAATTGGAAATTAAAGTTCTAAGCAGTTTTTATATTTCCTTTAAGAAATCAAAATATCAGCTAATTTCGATTATGCAAAAATTGGAGAGAAATTATAATCTGACCATATCCGGAAGGTTTGCCTTGATATGAAAAATTCCGCCTACCCCTGGCAAAGTTCGTCAAAATTGCGTTTTTCAAGCCATTTAACATCCTAGCTAGAGAATGATTTTTCTATTAATACGATTTTGAGGGTTATGTTAATAGAAGAGTAGTTCCCTTAGGCTGTGGGCATGGTTAAATTTTAGATTATGAAAAATCTGTGTTTTTTTTTAACTCAAACATTAAAAAAAAAACTGAATTATCTTTACAATGGTTTTATGCAACTAAAATGACATTTTTGAAATATTTTGACATGTATTGAAAAATTTAATCTTCACATTGAATTTTCTAAAACTTTGGGTCAAACTTTTAGCGAATGACCAATTTTTTTAAAGTTATTTTTTTGCATATTAAATTAAATTATTGTATAATGCGTCCGATTTGTCAAATTGAAAATTTTGACATTTCTCGACGTTTCAAGGTGCCTAAAGTTGAAATAAAACATTGGTCCGTACGTTCGCCGTACGTTTCGTCCAGAAGAGATATCGACTTTTATACAGCTAGTACTCTGCCCTACTATGCACTAAGGGCACTCAAGAAAATTAAGTGCCTGTTTTTTTACGATAGCAATTTAAAAAAAAGTTGAACATTTTCGTTGACCCTAAATATCTCACGAACAAATACGCTAGAGCCCGGTTTCCCAAAGTGTGCTCCGCAGAAATATTTGCGAAAATATAAAAATTTCAAGGCGCACTAGTAACTAGTTAATTTTTTGGTTCTGATCTTGTAATTTAGACCGCAGCAGTCGGATTTGAAATTCAAGAACAAATTCTATTTTGTATTCCATCTTACTCGTATAAATTTACATACAATACCACGAAGACTAGTAAAAGTGACTAACCTACTTACTAAAGGTGGCGCTACAGTCCCGAGCTGACCTGGGCCTCAACCAAAATGCGTCTCTAGCCAGCTCGGTCACTAGCTAGCTGTCTCCAGTTTCGCACGCCAATTTGTTTGAGGTCCTCTCCCACCTGGGTGCTCCTCCTGAATCGCGGTCTTCCTCTACTGCGCCCGCCGTCCCTCGGGAGCGTTGATGTCAATTTGTTCTACACGACCTAGCCATCTAAGCCGTTGGAATTTAATTCTGCTAACAAGATCAGTGTCGCTGTACAGCCCGTACAGTTCGTCGTTATATCTTCTCCTCCATTCTCCATCTATGCGTACGGGACCAAAAATCACCCGAAGAATATTTCTCTCGAAGCATCCTAAGACGCTCTCATCTTTCATTCACAGGGTCCAGGCCTCAGCGCCATAAATGAGAACCGGGATGATGAGTGTCTTATAGATGGTGATTTTAGATGCTCGAGAGAGGATTTTACTTCTCAATTGCCTTCTAAGTCCAAAGAAGCAGCAATTTGCAGGATTTATCCTTCGTTTGATTTCAGCGCTGGTGTCGTTGTCTGTGTTAATAGCGGTGCCTAGGTAGACAAAGTCCTTAACTACCTCAAAGTTATAGCTGTCCATGGTGACGTTTTGTCCAAGACGTCGTCGTTCAGTGTCCTTTTTTGATGACAGCATATAATTGGTCTTGCCCTCATTGACCAATAAACCCATCTTCTTCGCTTCCGTCGCAATGCTCAAAAACGCTCCACTGACATCACGCTTTGATCTTCCAATTATGTTAATATCATCTGCGTATCCGAGTAATTGGATGGATCTTTGGAATATTGTGCTCCTAGTGTTGACTGTTGAGTTTTGCACAATTCTTTCTAGAAGGATGTTGAAGAAGTCGCATGACAGTTCATCGCCTTGTCTAAAACCTTTTTTGACATCAAATGCATCGGTTAGATCTTTTTGGACCTTGATAGAGCAGCGTGCATTCTCTATCGTCATTCTGCACAAACGGAGAAATTTGACAGGGATGCCAAAACTAGACATTGCTCTGTAGGCTCTTCGTCGATAGTGGACTTTCCTGGTCTGAAACCACACTGATAAGGACCAATCAGGTTGTTGACGAATGGCTTTAGATGTTCACAATACGGCAAAGGAAAGGAGAGGATCTTATACGCAATGTTAAGGAGACTGATGCCTTTGTAGTTATCGCAGTTTAGAGGGTCTCCTTTCTTATGTTTTGGGCACACTATGCTGAGATTCCACTCATGCAGATGAGTTGGTGCATGCTTCGTACCAAGTCATCGCCTGCTCCTTTAAATAGTTTGGCAGCGATGCTGTCAGCTCCACCAGCTTTGTTTGACTTCAGTTTAGATATAGCTATCTTTACTTCGTCGAGGTCGAGTAAGCGGAATTGTTGATCTGCGTCGCCTAGGTTGAGTGGTTCTATCTCCCTTACAGCGGAATTTGGTTTGTCATCGCCGTTATATAATTTGGAGAAGTGATCTTTCCATATTCTCAGCATCGACTGTGGTTCTACTACGATGTTCTCCTGATCGTCTTTACATGCTTCGGTTCGTGGCTGGTACCCTTGGTGAGTTTTTTTTACCTTTTGGTAAAATTTACGAACCTCATTTCGGTTGTGACATCCCTCTATCTGCTCGATGTCTCTCGTGTTCTCTTTTTTTCTATCTAAGAGGCCGGTGTTCCTCTCTCCTCTTCTGCTCGTAGAGCTCGCGAGTAGCTTTGGTCCTTTTATGCAGCGCCGTTTTGTATGCTTGCTGTTTCGCTGCGTGCGCTTGCCGGCATTCATCGTCAAACCAGGGGTTTCTCTGTTGTGGCCGTTCGAAACCTAGCACTTCATAGGCGGTTGGTTGATGTCCTGTTTCGATGGTGTGGCGAATTTTATGGTAAGCCATTCTTTATTGAAGATTGCATGGTTCGTCCGGTTTTCCCTTGCAGTTTATTTTGTAAACTACGTCTGACCGGCGATCCTTTTCTGTTTTCGTCTTAAGGCATTTAAATAAAGTTGCAACTGTGTGGTTTGCCTTATGCTAAGTTCACGTCAGGGTTGTTTTTGGCGACAACTTCTTTTAAATTTTCCGTGAGTTTGGGAACATACACAACACTTTTATAAACACTTTTCTTCTCTTCCAACTTATTTCCGGAAGAAACTTGATGTTTTTGACGAAGTATCAAGTTTCTTATGATTTCTATCGGAAACCTATTGTCAATGAGAATTTGTGTGACTTTTTTCTCATTGGCAGAGTGGTATTTTGGGTCACTCAACGCAAAGACTTTATTTATGAGATTGGATGCTGTATTCATACGTATGTGTTTAACTTAATTAGATCGGAAATTGAAAAGTCTTCCAGATGCCGTATCCTTCTGATACCAGTCGAAAGATAGACGGTCGTTTTCCCGATAGATTGTAACGTCTAAGAATGCTATTGATTCACTTACTTCCTTCTCTACGGTAAACTGGATCTTTTCGTTGAATTGGTTGAGGCATTGTAGCACATTATCAATTTCTTCTCTTTTGACAATCGCGGAAATATCATCAACGTACTTTGCTATAAACTAAGGTATGTAATTTAGTTTATAACATTCTTCAAGGAAATAGTCCAAAACCAAGTCAGCAGTCATTGGCATGCCATGTATTTTTTTGTACAAATTGTCCTTAAACTGTAAGCAGTTATTGTCTCTTATGCAAAAATTAAACAATTTGAGAAATTTGCTTTGGCTCAACTTTGTGTTCCGCTTAAAATTTCGTAAGAAACCAAATTTTTTTTATCGATCATTAAATCTTTCACTTTGTACTTGAACTCTAACGAATTTCTGACTGAGTAGGGAAATTCTTTCGTGACACACTGTAATATTCTACCAAGAAACGTAGAGAGTTCGTAACGAGGCACTTTCATCGATAATGCTATCGGGCGGAGAGGCATGTTTTTGTTTGTGTATTTTCGGTAGTCCATTGGGGTGGGTGCATTGGTTTTTCAACAATCACTCTTAGATTAGCATTCGTCCAAATAAATCAATTCTACTTATTGACGAATCCACTGAGAAGAAAATGTGCCTCATCACTGAAGAATAATTTCATATTTATTTTTATTTAAACACCCGTTTTCATAATAAGCTTAAATAGTTTTAATGCTCTGCTTTAATGCGTATCTTTATATAATTCAAATTGAATTGGTCTGAAACTAAGGAATGCAGAATAAAATGAAGAAAAAACTTCAAGTTTAGGAGTGGTTCACATTCAACATGGGCTCTTGAAATTTAACCACCTTATACTTATAAAACAAATTTGTAAAATTTACTAAAAAGAACGTATTAAAAAGGACAAAACTATTCAGTTGTATTTTAACTTGAAATATAACTCTATTATTTTAATCCAAATAATTTATCGGTGTTATTTAATATGTGAAATCCATCAATTGGTCTACAAGAAGCTTTAATTGGTATAAATCGAGCTTAAAGACCTCGTATTGCCAGCCTGAAGAGAATTCTTAATACATTTTTTTAAAGTGCTTTGAAGGGACCGTATTGTTACTTAAATTCTGCAAAGAGCTGCAAGACCAAAATTGCAGCTTTTTCTGTACAAAATCCAAATTAGGAAATATTAAAGCTAGAAGATTTTTGGCCAACTAAGCATTTTCAAAAATTTGACCGCAACAGACTTTTTCCTGTGGGTAAATAAACAAACCATTAATTCGAAGCTCAATGAAAACATTCGTGCTGGAATACGATCGTTGATGCTAGATGTCCTACATTACGTGTTACGGACAACTCTTTAGAAAAGACGAAATTGCAACCATAAAATAGTTTCTCATGATATTCCTACTTCGTCCAAAAAAATCTACATAAATCATAGTTTGTGATTCTAAAATAAATTATTAGTACAGAAGTAAATTTATAAAAGATACTATCACTTAAAATTAAGAAGCCACTTTTGACCGACCTTGTAAAAATATAACAAAAGTGTCAAAGTTAAAGACCAATATTTTGCCATTTTTATGAAAAGAAAATTGACATAAGTTACAATCATGTGCTAAGGCCTTTTCCATAGCAACATTTTATTTATTTTTTTACAAGAAAAGTCCTTAAAATATAGTCTACAAATACCATAGAAATAATGTTCAACTAAAATATTCAAAACCTCATTTTTCATCATTCATTTCAAGGACTTTTTTTGTTAATTTTCTTCCGATATCCATACTTGACTCAATACATACAAAAAGACAAAATTTAAGATAAATTCTTCAAAATGCAAATCATTAAAGTCGTATAATTCTTTCTCAACCATATCAGCAACAAGAAACAAGGATTCTTATAAAATATTCATCAAAACCAAAAAAATACACCTTCAATTTCTTTTATTTCCTCCTTTCTAAAGCTATGCATCTTTTATAAAAAAAAAAAACAAAAACAAAACCTACAATCTTTATCCACGCTCATTTGAATCCAAAAATAATCTGTAAGATTGAGCAGATGTTGTTGGAAGAATCCCAAATATACAATAACCAAAAAAGAAAAACAAAAAACAATAAAAAGATGTAAAATTCTAATTTCTTTCAACCTGTTTCACCTTTGGTTATAAATGGTATACCACCCACTTTCGTAAACTTATATATCCTACCCTATATCCTTTAAGATTTATTATGTCTAGTGGTTTGAACAAAACATCACCTTATTCCATAAAGAACAAAGTAAGACACAACAAAACCATCTTGAAGATATTATTTATGTGATTTTATGGCAACACTTTTATATAAATTTTACCCAGTTTAGCACCGACTTGTCTACGAGTAGTAACACCAGAAGGTAGTAAACAGGCGTTACACCAACACCGCTTTCTCATATAAAATAGAAGAAAAGGCAATTCAAATTATTTCATTTCCTTCAAAGACGTTCAAATTTAGCTATGCCCACAAAACATACACTCAATTTCATCTCACTGCAGTGTCTTGATATAATTTGCACCAAACCACCCTTATTTTCAGCTTTTATAGCTTAAAACGAACGTGCCATTAACTCAAGTTCCTTTCTAGGAGAAGTAAAGGTAGGTTCTTTTAGAACGGAAAACATCACATAAAATAACCTTGAACTCATTTAATTTAAAATTACATTTTAAAGACACACACTTGACGTGTATACCGAACCTATACCGAGTACGCGGCGGTGTAGCTTACTCTATACTCGTATCCTTGAAGACGTTTATCCTTAAACAAAAAGAAAACTGAAAAAAGTCAAAAAACAAGAAATATTTTTTTTCTACTCTATACGCAAATTGAATGCCAAGGAGCAAAAATTAATGCAACCCTTTTTTTGAGGCAACCAACACACACACAGAAAAAGAGGAATAAAAGGTGCAGACAGAAAGTCACCGCCACCAAACGCTTTTACAGGATTAAACGATAAATGGTTTTTCTTTTCGTTTCCCTTTTTTAAGGGAAATATATGTAGATACTCTGTGTCTTCTTTTTTCTGGGCTTCTTTGGTTTCTCAACTTGATTCCTTTTTTTTTTCCTTTATTCTTGTAGAAAAACTTACGAAGCACAAAAAGGCAACGGGAAGCGATTAAATTAACACCTCATTACTTATGCTTCCTTCTTTTTTGTATAATTTATACGTATATAAGTCTCTGAAAAGGCTTTTGATGCTTTTGGTTGTATTTGTATATGTACCAGTGTTCTTGTCTTTTGGTCCTTTTTATATGAAATTTATCCAACTTTCTGCACATATCCTGAGAGGAACGATGAATCTTTATATATAAATCGTTTGGTTTTATAGAATGTCCTGCTGGAACTTATCATATATGTATATACAAGCAGGTATGTGGTTGGTCGAAACTTAACTTAACTTATGTCGTTAAATGACGCCGAAAGCATAAAAGTAAAGTCCATCTACTTAAGGATATTTATGCATTTCGGAAGGACTTTTCCTCTATAAACTTACCTACTATAAAAAATTTTGAAATACAAAGTTTTTACTAAAGGGTGTTCATTTATTAGCTTTTTCTATATGTTCCTTAAATCACAATGACGGAAACTCATTTAAAGGATTTTGTATAAATGGGATTCCGGGCAAATTTTCAAATGTAAGCCTTTTTTTAGGTGGTATTCCTAAATTTTTAAAAACTACTTTTTTAAAAAAAATTGCTTTTAAAGGGTGTTCATTTCGCATGTCCTACTCCATGACTTTTGAATTTAAATGGCAGAAACTCATTTGAGAAATTTCTCATGCCTATCAGAAACATTTGTTTTCAACAAAAGTGGATAGAAATGTACTGTCAATTTTTTTTCCATTATAATGCGTTCTTTTTAAATTGCAACAAATAAGAACTAGATGTCAATTATTGCTTTCGTAAAAAATATCGGACTTGAGTGCAAAGGGGAAAAAAATGATTCCGGTGATTCCGACTGTCTATCTGTCTGTCCTCGCCAGTAAGGCCTTAGCCATTGGGTTGATTGACTTTAAACTTTGTAATAAAGCTTTAAAGGAGAATCGCGTTAGGCATTAAAAAAAAATTAAGATACAAAACAAACAAATGTTTTGGTCAGAAATCGAACATTCGAATATTCTAAAAAACATCTCGATGGATTTTTATGAATTTTTTACAAAATTTTATTTCAATGGAGACGTTATTTTCTTTAACAATTTTTGCACAAACTTATCCATTGGCGTAGATATTTTTTTTTCTGAAAAGCTCATACATTTCATATATATATTTAATGTTTAAAATTTCAAAAATCGTATTTTTTTAAAATTCAATATTTCAAAAACGGGTTACCGTTTTCAACAAAACTCAAATGTATGTTGTTTATTTATAAGCGCTAAGTGAGTGATAGTCAAAATATTTCTGAAAAACAAAATTGACACATATTAAAATCACAAAAATTATATAAATAAACGATCTAACAATTTTCGACCTATAAGTCTATCATCATTCCTTCTTAAGATCTTGGAAAGATTGATTGATATCCATTGATTGATTGATTTGATACTTCTTCGTCCCTATATGCCTACTGTAAAAGTAAATCGGTGGAAACAGTGTTACACACCTTAGTACTATCATCGAATATTCCTTCCATCATAAAGAGTTCACAATGGTTGCTTTCCTTGACATCGAAGGTGCCTCTTAATGTAGAGAGTTCGCTTGGGGAGTTAAATTATTAAATGCTGACTATTCGAATAATTAACTCAAAACAAACGATTCGTTAGTAGAGAGACACCGCAGGGCGATGTTCTATCCCTTCTCCTAAGGGTAAATGAAATTCTTACTAGTCTGATGCCTTAGACAGACTATTTTTTTGGGCTGATCGGTGTGGACTGGGTGTTAACCCACACAAAACCGATCAGGTCCTATTTTCGAGGAGATACAAAATTCTATTTGTCACCCCTCCCTATATTAAAAGAATACAATTAAAATTCTCAGAGGAGGCTAAACACCTGGGTCTTGTTTTAGATACAAAACTAAATTGGAAATGCAATGTACAGGAAAGAGTCAAAAAATCTACTGTAGCTTTCTTTTCTTGCAAAAAAGCTGTAGGTAATAACTGGGGCTTAGAACCCATAATCACGCATTGGCTATACACATCAGTAATCAGACCGATTTTAATGTACGGCAGTATGGTGGACTGCTTTAGAGAAAGGTATAAACAGGGATAAGTTAAATAAAGTCCAACTTTCAGCCTGCCTATGTATAAGCGGATCGCTTCGCACGACCCTGCGGCACTGGACACCTCGATCTACCTTACACCTCTTGACATATTTAGCAAACAAATAGCTGCATGCTCTGCTATTCGCGTCAATGCTTCGTCGCAGTGGACTAACAACAACATTGGCCACTCCGTAATTCTTAGGTATTTAGAATCAATTCCAAAACACATAGTCTACACTATACCCCATCTGCAATTCAACAGAAACTTCCAGATTTCAATACCTCCCCGATCTTTCTGGAAGGATAGGACATTCGTGGAAGATGAGTCAATCCATTTTTTTACAAATGGTTGAAAAACCAAAGAAGGGGTTGGTGGAGATGTGTACTCTGAACGACTGAAATTAAGTCTCTCATCTCGCCTTCCCAATCATTGTATCCTGTTCTAGGCGGAACTTTTGGCGAAAACGTGATATAAACATCTGATATCCGAATTTTCTCAGATAGTCAGGCTATTATATAATCTCTGGACACTGTCTCTAAAAACTCTATAACAGACTATAATTGTCACCTTCTGGGTGCCGTGCCATAGAGACATTCCAGGTAACTGTAAGGCAGCTGAACTTGCCAAGAACGGTACAGTGCAACCCATCCTACCACGTTTGGCACATACTGGCATACCAATCGCTACTTTTAACTGCTGCTAATGCAAGACGCTGAGGGGAGGGCAGGCACCAGGTGGAACAACATCACCACGTGTAAAGTCACAAAAAACATCTGGCCAACACTATAGATTTAAAGCGTTCAAGGTGCTTGTTATCTCTAAGCAGATCGCATATAAGCTCGATAATAGGTGTCATAACCGGACACTTTCTAATAGGAAAGCACGCCACGCGGCTAGGCGTGTTCTCAAATGACTTTTGCAGAAAGCTGTATTGACAAGAAAGAGGAGAAAACAGTTCTTCATCTTCTCTGTACATGCCCTGCTCTGGCTCGAAAACGCAAGAATTACATTTACGGATCTAAACGATCTAAATCATATCAGCATAATCAGCCTCTTAAGTTTCGTAAGGGACTTAAATTTGTTCCTTAGGAGGAAGCCTCAAGATTCATGTGGTATCACAATCGGCAATTAAACTAGCCTAAAAGTGTCCGTTTCCATCATGGACAGCCACTTTAACCTAACCTAAAACTTTTCGAAAAAGAAAATAATTATCTAAGTTTTTTTTTCAGAAATTAAATGTCATTTAAATTTTTGTTTTTGTAGGTTTATTTTTAAAATTAGGTTGGGCATTTTCAAAAATTCTAAATAATAATTTTCAAAAATACTTTAGGAAATTCGTGTAACCCATTAGGGTTGGCCAAAAGACGAGAACCAATGAAATTTTTACCAGTCTCGTTCTCGGTTTCGTATAACTGAGTTTCGTTTCGGTCTCATCTCGGAAGCTTCAAAAGTAGTATCGTCTCATCTCGGTTATACGAGACGTAACCGATCCAAATCGAGAAGGAGATTAGTCTTGTCTCGTTAATGTGTTTTCTAGTGTTTATATATTTCAAAGTGTGAAAAACTTTTTCCAAAATAATATTGAATTGGTAAGTCTCTGTGAACTTTGTCCTATAAAGGATGTTTTTTTTTTGTATCTCCTCCCGACATTTGAAAGTTATAAGTTTAAAATACTTTTAAAAAATAAAATTCAGTAATGAAGCTCTAAGTACATGGTTTTCACTTAAAGGGTGTTAATTGTTCATCTCATCTTTCCTAAGATCTTCTTCTATTAAAGTTGCAAAAATTCCTCAATTCTAAGCTTTCTTTCTCAACTTCTTATTTGTCAAAAACTTGTGTAATAATTTTTCGTAGTAAGATTCTTCTTTAGATGCAATTTTCCCTTTAAATGTCTTCTTCTAGCCCTTAAAATGTTTAAGTTGCTAAACGTATTTTCCTTAATAAATTTGGATTCTAAACACCTGTGCCAACCTTTTGTATCTTTAATAGTGTGTCTCCTATATCTTGTCTTACTTAAGTTATTCAAATACAAATTTAGATTTTAACAGACCAAGAACTTATTCCTCAATCAAATTTGTAGTAAGCACCGATTTCCCTATTTTTGATTAAAAGGTGTGTCTTTTTTATTCGTTTTTTTCCAAGTTCCTTACATAAAATTTCTGAAAACTCAGTAAAATTAATTTTCAAGATTGAGCTTTGATTCAGGTAGTACTTCTGAATTTTCGAACTTATTTTCTTAGAACATTATTTGTAGTAGTCTTAGTTCCCTGTGTCGCTGTTTTTCCTATAAGGAGTTTTTCTTTTTCTTCCGCAAGCTCTTTAAATAAAAAAAATAAAGATTTAAATTCAACTTGATAAGAAGTCACTTTCCAATAGTTTCTTTTCAAAAGTGTTAAGCTCATCGAAAAGGTTTCTATGTACGTCTAAACTTCTTTGTCGGTGGTACTACTAAGTTATGAGCTAAAATGTCTTCAATAAAATTCCCTGTGTTTCTATTTTTCATTGCCTTATCCACATTAAAAGCTCAGTAGGTAAGTTTAATTCTCAAGTCTGATAATTTTAACAATTAGTCTCTTTGCCATTTAAAGGACAATATTTTTTGTCGCCTTACCTTGTTGTTGAAACTAGGCTCAGGTCTTGACTTTCAACAGTGTGAGCGAGCGCATCACAACAATCTGCATCAAGGCTAAATTCACCAACATAAGCCTAATATGCGCGCATGCCCCAACAGAGGAGAAAGATGAAAACACCAAAGACATCTTCTTCGAGCTCTTGGACAAGACACATGAGCAGTGCCCTGGCTATGACATTAAAATTGTCTGAGGAGATTTTAATGCCAAGCTAGGAAGAGAAGACATCTTTGGTGGGACAATCGGGAGATACAGCCTGCACGACACTACCTCCGACAACGGATTCAGGCTAGTCGATTTCGCTGCGGGGCGAGACGTTCTGGTAGCTAGTACGCAGTTCACACATCTTAATATCAACAAGGGGACATGGAAATCTCCTGATCAATCAACCGTCAACCAGATTGACTACATTGCTATCGACGCACGGCACTTCTCCAGTATCCAGGATATCCGAACATTCCGAGAGGCCAACTTTGACTCGGACTCTAATTAAGCATTGAAAACCAGTGGCAACATTGCCTTGCCGCCTCTGAAGTGCTAGGTTTCACACGGCCACCACAGCGAAACCCTGGTTTGACGACGAATGCCGGCAAGCGCACGCAGCGAAACAAGAGGCATACAAAACGGCGCTGCACAAAAGGACTAGAGCTGCTCGCGAGCTCTACGAGCAGAAGAGGAGAGAGGAACACCGACTTTTTAGACGGAAAAAAAGAGAGAGAGAGAGATAGAGGGATGTCACAACAGAAATGAGGTTCGTAAATTTTACCAAAAGGTAAAAAAAACCTCCCAAGGGTACCAGCCACGAACCGAAGACTGTAAAGACGATCAGGGGAACATCATAGTAGAACCGCAGTTTATGTTGAGAATATGGAAAGATCACTTCTCCAAATTATATAATGGCGATGACGAACCGAATTCCGCTGTAAGGGATATAGAACCACGCAGATCAACAATTCCACCTACCCGACCTTGACGAAGTGAAGATAGCTATATCTTAACTTAAGTCAAACAAAGCTGCTGGAGCTGACGGCATCGCTGTCGAACTATTCAAAGCAGCAGGCGATGACTTGGTAGGGCGCATGCACCAACTCATCTGCAAAATATGGTCCGAAGAAAGCATACCCGATGAGTGGAATCTCAGCATAGTGTGCCCGATACATTAGAAAGGAGAAACTGCGCTAAGTTGTCACAAACTTTTTATGCAATAGACTTTGATAGTAACACTCTTCTCATAATTTTCTTTAAAGGATGTTCTTTTCTGAAACTTTTCGGAAACTATTCAGGTCGAGCTTTTAAATATATGCTTTCTTTGGGTGTATTTTTTCATCTGCTTTTCCGCAAGATTTTTAAATTTTAAATCGGAATTTTTCATAACTAACATTTCTTTCAGATGGCATTTCTAAGTTGTCGAAAATTGCTTCCTCAAGTTCGTTAAATAAGATTGTTGAACAATGAGTAGGACTATTTCAATTTTGCACTTAGTTTTGTTTGGTTCTTCAAAAATATGTCAAAAACTCTTTCCTGCATTAAATTTTTGTCACTTTTTTGCCTTTGAAAATTTGAACACCCTTTAAATAATAAATGAGAAATTATTCAAGTATCCCTGAAATTCAAAGCAGTTTAACGAAGTTCTGTTCTATTTTCAAGGTGATAAACCCCAACCTACTTAAAGTAGGTTTTACCTCTCGTTCGTCATTAACCTCAAGGATTGCCCTGCCAGAATCTTTGGTATTGGTCAGAATAACGATTTTATTCTTTCCAATTTTATTTGATGTGCGAGAATTTCAGTAGAAACACATCATGAAGAATAAGACAATAATTACCACTTTCGAAAATTAAAGTAAAATGACAACTTCCCTTAAATGTCACCTACATGTTAACATTTCTTTCTTATAAAAGAGTAGGTACATATAGTTTCAAGGACTCTTTCCAAGTCATTTGGTATCATCATTCAAATGGAAAAACCTCGAATAACGCGAATTCCATTTATTGCCATCGTCGTAGTCATCGTCACTACCATCATCATCATCCTCCTTCTTCAAGTCATCGGTTGTCGTCGTCGTCATCATCTACATCAAATTATCATCGAACCGAACGCCCAAGCCCAAACACCAAGCTCCAAGTGAGAAGCGAGAAGCCCAAAGTGATCGAAGATTTATTTCGAATTCATCGGATGCTTCTTCTCGAATTTGCACATACTTTTCCATCGGTGGTGGTGATGGGTGATGGGAGCTTAGTTCTGGCATGGAGCTGATATAAAAGAGCATCCCTGTAAGTAATGATACCACTTTTATGCCATTATATCATGCGGTAGGTATGTGAAGTGAAGTGATGTTACTGAAGAAACGAGGAATTGTCTGTGCTGTGCTGTGCTGCACAGGAACAGGGTAATGGGAATATTTTTCCATCCCTTCCTCCTTCGACTTCTTTTTGTATTTAGGAAGTGATAGAATAAGAAAGTGGGATTCAAATCGCGTATGTAATTTGTAAGGATCTTATGTTATATAACTGAGTGCGTGCGGATGTGGTCCTGTCTTTCCGAGGATAATGGTTTCCATTCTATTGTTGTGGGTGGTGGGTTGATAAAAAGAGTAGGGAACTTATAGCTTTCATGGGGTTTGAAAGAGGAATGATAAGAAATATTTGTGTGGGTTATGCTGCTGCTGCTGATGCTATTGGAAGTCGGTCATTAAATTCTTTATGCCCCCACCAAGAACTCAATGGTTTGGTAGCTATTAGAAATGTCGGTTGAATGTTTTCCTTTTTGTCTAAGACATTTTTAGCCCCTTTTGATGGTTTTCTATATACCATTCTATTTATTGAAAGTGAAAAGATAATTTCCCAAAGTATAAAAGATAAACTCGATGAAAATATAAGTATCCATATCTATAGTAGTCGCTATTGTAGTTATGGGGATCAGACATTTAAATTAATATAAAAGGTTGTCAAAGGGAATTAAGTTGGCGCATTCTCCTTAAACCTTTAATACAATTTACATAAAAGGCTTTTAATAAATGGAATTTATTTTAGTATAAAGAATCTGTGCGGCTTTCATCAGGACTTAGTCTAACTTACGGGAATCTTCATAATTTTCAATTTAAACAAATTTAGATGATATTAAAAGGATTATTATTAAATTTTCTTTATTCGTATTTGAAATTTTAATGAAAACATCTGGAATTAAGAATTTGTAATGAAATTTTATGATTTTTAGAACAGACGAAATATTTTGAAAATGGGTTAATAATACCATCTTTTTGAGCATTTGGAATAAAAAAAAGAGGTTTTTAGTCTTTAATAAGGTAAAGGATATGGCTATAAGAGTATCAACTACTTTGCCATCGTTGTGATGCAAAAATATGACTCCAGAATTCTTAGATAGGTTCCAAGGTTTAATTTAATAAAATAAAATGTTAATTATATTTTTCCATCTTTTACTTTTGATACATCAATAGATAAAATTTTAAATTAATGCTAACTTTAAATTATTTTTGACAACCATCTCGGTTGAATCCAACAGAAAGTTTTTATTAGCAAAACCATTTGTTTAAATTTAACCAACTCACACTCTTGAAATTTAACAGGATTTTTAATCGGCTTCTATTGCTTCAAGGTTTGTCGTTATAAATGAAGGCCTTAACACAGCCCCGTAAAAAGTTATTTAGAGGCTTTTAGTTTCAAGAATGAGGGACACACTTAAAAGTTGCTTTTTTGGAAGAAAAAAGAAATGGTTCTATTTTTCAGCTAGACTTTTAAAAGCACTACAAAATATTTCAAGCACTAAAGAGAGTTTAATGGTTTAAAAAAAGGTCAAATATCGAAAATATCGAAACTGTACTTCGTATCTAAAACCGTTTTATTGTTTGTCTGCAAAAAACATACATTTTTTGAAGGTACATTTCTTCAAAATTATATCTATACTTATATTTTCAATAATTAAGAAAATCAGTGTGTTTGTTTGTTTGTCTGTTTGTCTTTCAATTTCGTCCCAACGAAGCATTATTATAACCTAGTTTTTTGTGTGGGGTGTAGTTACAAACCTGAAGATTGTTTTAACCTACTTTTTAATGCGGTAAAATGTCTCATTTAAATCTCATTCAAGGAGATCCGCCGGTACCAATCATAATTATGTGTCTTCCGAGTTCAGCTTAACAATATGACACAGAAAAGAGGTGAAACTCTGCAGCAGCTTTAGGCAGATGTCGAGAGATTGGTTCAACCGGCATATCCAACAGCTGGTAACGAGATAATAAATCAACTTGCTGTTGAAGCCTTTGTGAGAGCTGTGGACGATATACATATCCAAAGGGCTATTCGCACTGCCGGAAAACGAACACTACCAGAAGCTCTGACGATAGAAGCTGCAGAACAAGTTTCCCAAAACGTGCATCGCGAGAGAGAAATAGAAGTAAAAGAATGTTCTTGTCGGAAGGCTACTATGGAAAGGAGTCAGCGAGACGGACCAGCACGATGCTGGAAATGCAATAAGACTGGGCATTTACAGCGACAGTGCAGATTACCGCGAAGAGGAACCGCATGCCAACACTGTGGAAATAGAGGTAATTTAACCGGTCTAAGCAACAACAACAACATTGCTTCCGAAGTTGTTTCCCACCCGAAAAAACGAATAAGAACCAACTTCGAGAGGCAAAAGCTGGTTTCTGATATCGTTGGCCCCAGAAACAACATCCAGGTTTCTCAAACGAAACGTGACAACAAGAGCCTGACCTTTTAATCAAGTATAAACGGCAACAAATGTGTGCCTAGCATTGACACCGGTGCCAAGCCGTCCATCATACGGCAAGACCTCGTTAAGAAGACATGGCTCCACAACACCAACAGCTATCGTCTAAGGACTGCAATTGGAGAGGCCTCAAAAGTTTATGGTGAGGTACGTCTTAAGATCTGGATTCTCTCACCTGTTCTTGGTAGCAGATATATGCGACGAGTGCATTGTCGGCGTCAATTTCATGAAAGATCACAGGGTGATATTGGACATCGGGAACCAAATCCTGAAATATCGAAACATCGAGATTCCGATGATCTGTAGCACTAACTCGTACCTTGTCATTTGTGAAAACCGTCATTAAAGAAGATCTCACGTTGCCTGCTTCTTCAGAAGTATTCGTGTGGACGAAATTGAAGTTTAAGCCTAGCAGCCATTGATACCTCATGGTCGAACCAGCATCTGTAAAGTCTTTCTAAAACGTCATCATTGGGAAGACTCTTGTGAGTCCTTTAAAGAACATGGTTCCGGTACGAATACTGAACAATAAGCCGTATGAAGTTAAGCTTAGAAAAGGTGAGATTGTCGGACAATGCGAATCTGTATCAGCGATAACAAGGATCAACGAAGAAGAGTCAAGACAATCGTTAAAGTCCGAAGAGCTGAACTCCGTTCTCAAGTCATCTAATCTTGGCCACCAACAACGAAGAACTGCAGAAGGTCTCCTCGAAGAATTTGCAGATATATTTTCGTCATCGAAAGGGAAATATGGCAGAACGCAACTGGTGCAACATCGAATCAATACCGTGGATGCAAGGCCGATTCGTCAACCTGCAAGACGCCTTCCACTATTCAAACACGGTGAGGTTGAAGAACTGATAACCACCATCAAGGAAGAAGTTCTGATAAAAAACTCTTAAAGCCTTTGGGTGTCTCCAGTGGTCCTGGAAAAGAAGAAAGACGGGTCAGCACGCTTTTGCGTGGACTATCGAAGGTTGAATGATGTGACCAAGAAGAATAGCTACCCTTTGCCTAGGATCAGTGATACTCTGGACACAATGAAAGGAGCAGCATGGTTCTGAACTTTGGACTTAAAAAGTGGTTACTGGCAAGTTGAAATCCATCCTAAAGACAAAGAAAAGAAAGCATTCTCCACAGGAAACGGATTGTGGCAGTTAAAAGTGATGCCTTTTGGACTTTGCAATGCTCCAGCGACTTTTGAGTGCCTAATGGAATGCGTCCTACAAGGATTCACATGGAAATCTTGCCTGGTCTATTTGGATGACGTCATAGTATACGGGAAAACATTTGACGAACACTGTAAAAATCTGAGAGCCGTGTTTCAAAGACTTCGAGAAGCCCACCTCAAGCTTAACCCAGAAAAGTGTTCACTCTTCAAAACCGAAGTGAAATATCTGAGACATATCATCTCATCCCAATAAGTAAAAACGGATCCTGATAAGATTGACATCGTGAAGAATTGGCCGACACCACAGGACAAACACCAACTCCGAAGCTTTCTGGGTCTAGCCACCTACTATAGGCGCTTTGTGAAGGACTTTGCCTGAATCGCTAAGAGTCTACATCAGCTAACAGAAAAGGGAAAGCAGTTTAAATGGGTAGGTGAGTGCGAGCGCAGCTTTCAAGAGCTCAAGCAAAGCGTGTGTAATGCACCATAATTGATACTGATGCCAGCTATGTCGGGATAGGTGCTGTACCTTCGCAGGTACATAATGGCGAAGAAAAGGCTGTATTTCGACGTAAATGGGAATCTGCAGATGTAAAGTCTTATGAAGTGCAGCTAGTCTTACCGAGATCGAAGGTTATTGACGTTCTGCGAGAGATGCATGGTGGAGTTTCGGGAGGTTGCCGAAAAGCGATACCTGTGCTGCCACCAAAGTCGGAGCACCCTTCGAAGGATTGCAGTATACGTGGCGGGTCCATTTCCGGAAACAAATAATAGAAATCGTTATATTCTTGTCGTCATGGATTACTTCAGCCAGTGTCCTGAAGCATACGCCATTCCAAACCAAGAAGCCAAAACAGTCGTAGACCAAATTGTCTTCAACTGGGTGAGCAGATTCGGCGTTCCATCAGAACTGCATTCTGATCAGGGAAGGAATTTTGAATCAAACATATTTCAGGAAGTTTGTGGGCTTCTTGACATTATCAAGAATACAAGAATAACAGCACTCCACCCACAATCTGAAGGCATCGTCGAACGATTCAACCGAACCCTGAAGGAACATCTTTGCAAAGTTGTGGATGACAACCAACGAGATTGGGATCGACACATTATACTGTTTTTGATGGCGTATCGAAGTGCAAAACATAGCTCAACTGACCATAATCCGTCTGACATTTTGATAGGAAGGAACACCAGACTGCCGAGCGAAATAAAATTTGGATGTCCCACGTCGGAGCCGCAAGCCGAGGATGACTACATTGGTGACCTCAGAGAAAGACTCCTGCAGTGACCGAATGAAGACACGCTACGATATACGAGCGACAACAACAGAGTTCCAAGCTGGAGATCGGGTACGGCTTTACAATCCCCATCGTCAAAAAGGGATGTCATCGAAACTTCAACGGGACTGGGAAGGTCCATATACAGTCATAAAAAAATCAACGATGTCGTGTACCGGATACAAAAGGTCAGAGGAAAACCTAAAGTTGTACATCACGACCGACTACATTGGTGATGAGAACGATGGATTTGTTCGGGACGATCAATCCTAAGGAGGGGGCAATGTAATATGTATACACTCTTTTTCTCTTTTAATATCGTGTTAGAGTAGAATAAAATAAGGGGCAATATATAATGCTTCGTTAAGCATCAAATAATTAAGAGGAGAACTCGCTTCGTTAAGCATCGAGAAACATCTAGTGTTTAACAGGAGAACTAACTTCGAGAACATTCAGCGCATACAAGAACCTCGAAGGGACAACATCTAGTGATTAAGAGAGAACTAGCTTTGTTAAGCACCGAGAACAACCTAGTAGTTTCTCGAACCGATTTAAGGTATATAAATAGGCGCTCATAAGCGAAGCGGGATTATTATTGGTTGTGAACTGCGATAAAGTAAAGACTGTGTTTAAAAAGTAATAACTGAGTAAAGATTGTGTTTGAAAAGTATTAATTGAAAGTGTTCAATAAATACGTTGGAACAATTAAAATAAAGTAAAATTGTGTTTTATTTGCAAGTGTGAATAAGTTTTAACTGTCGGACCAAGCCGAATATTACAGTATATTCCTTTTGCTCAAGGGAATATTCGATAGTTCTTACCAAAATGTGCAAGGCTGTTTCTACTGATTTTCCTTTGCAGTAAGCATGCTTAGTTATTGATAATCTCTTATCAATGCTATTACGTATATGGATATCAATCAATATTTCCAGAGTTTTGAGAATGAATGATGATAGACTAATAGGTCTTAGATCTTTAGGGTGACACGTGAGCATTTGCCCGCCTTGGGAATAAAAACTACCTTTACTTCTCTCTATCGCAGTGATATATAGATCAGATCTAGACAACTTTAAAAGATCATCTCAAAGTTTTGTCAGTTGTAAGTTATAGCTCAGCTGGTATCATTTGATCTGGACCTGGAGATTTATAAGGTTCGAAACTATTCAGAGGCCATGTAAATTTTTCTTTTGTAACAAAACCTTGATTAAAAGTTAAGTGAATACCCGATCCAAGACGGTTTGTTGTATTAACGGATTTGGAGCTATCTGGAAGTAGGTGTCTTGTAGCAGGCTTAGCGTTTCTTCCATCCGAGTTTGTAAGACAACTAGGCATGGTTGGATTTGTCGAGAGAATCTTCCTTATCCTTGATGCCTCCGAGGATTCTTCTATTGAGCTACAGTAGGATCTCCATGAGGATCTTTGGCTGTTCTCAATTCTTGTTTATACTTTTTGAGGGATTCCTTATAGAAGTCTAGTCTTTTTTTTCACTATTAAAAAGCCTTCAAAAATTCTAAAATAAAAGCAAATTGTATGTACTTTAAAGGTATCACGACATATTTGTGGTCAAAATAAGTTGTTTTTTGATAAAATTCCGAATTCATTCAGAATTAAGATTTCAAAAATTTGTATGCAGATAATGTAGAAAACTTTCGAAATTTCCAAAAAGAGTAATTAATAAAATCATTTATTATCAAGAAAGGAGATCTTTTAAAAACAGATTTTTGCAAGTTAAGTCAGAAAAATAAATCCCTACTCTTTCCCGTACCCAATGATTAAAAAAAACTAAATCCTTTATTTTTATACGAAATATTTTGCATATAAAAAGAAAATCATTAACATAGGAATCATATCCTAGTATAAGAACTATTGCTCGTGTTTCATCAAGCTCCACGTGCCTAAATAAGTTTAAAAAAAAATTAATAATAGACAAATCCCAACTAAATATGAGAACCCCCTTGACCCTGACCGAGAAGTAAAAAGCCTTACCATACCTTTTACATATGAACGTACATGAACTTATTTATTATTAAAATCAAAATAAGCCAAAGTGTTTGAGTTTTTTTCTAATTCTTGAGGTTAGACAATTAATTGTTTTGAACTTAGAGGAACAAAGGCTCTTTTTCATTCCACGTGATTCTACTAAAGTTCTAATCAGACTGGACTAAAGGTCATTTATTCTATTTCTAATCAATAATTCAACAATCTCTCTTATCTATCCGGCTTTGTATTACAAAAAAATCTCAATATAGACCATGGATTTATCCCGAGCAAACAAATGGGTTACCCAATAGTCTTTTTCTTCAAAACATCAGTTTTCAAAGAAGCAAATAGTTGTAAAAATATAAGCAATAAAAAACTATTAAAAAAGAATTTCTATAAAACATGGATTATACAATAATGACTTTGATGGTTTTTAAATTACGATTAAATAAAATTTAATCGATTGCTTCTTTCTTTCAACTTTATTGTATCAAAGAAAATTTTTAATGGGGTGGAAAGTTTATTTTTTGTTGCTTTAACATGTGTGTCGCATACAAAGCACGTTCTCAGCTAATAGTAGAATAAGTTTGAGCATAAAAGTCGATGGTCATGGTCGTCGGTATGGTAGAAGAAAGATCTATACATATATACATTTGTAGGTTGGGTTGAATGAAATCTTAAAAGAGTCTTGAACGATAGATTTTCTTACTCATTAATAATCGATTTGTGTTTCAAGTGAGGAAAGTTTTCTTTAAAGTTTTTGATTTTTTTTTTTTTTTTTAATTTTAATGTGGTAGTAGGTTTTGAAGGACTTGTTTCAGTATTGTTGAGTTTTTCCGGGAGTTTTGGGATTGAAATATTTAATTCTACTGCATTTGATTAGAAATCTTTCAGGACATTCAATACAAATGGTATTGGATAGGTTCAATGCTGAAAACCACAAAATAAATTCTGGTGTGCCACAGGGCTCCGTTTTATCTCCGACACTCTTTGTTTATTTTTATTAATGATCTCTTATCTGTAATTACTGATCCAGTTTTCGTTTTACATCGCTACTTTTCAGGCATAGAACTGCGACAACAAAATATGATAAGCTCAATTAATTCTGACCTTAACAAAGCAAGATTACTTGCCGTGCATAACCTACAACCTCTTCTTTGTTAAAGATAATGTTTGTTTGGTATTTGAGTTTTCTGAAAGAGGAGCTTTCAAAATTATTCCTGATAATTACATCAACAACTCAATTAACGTATTATCCATTTTGCGGTTTCAAAAGTTTATGGCCGGAATTCGACATCTGTCTAACTAAGTTCTTAAACTAAATTTTTGTTGGCAGTTGAAAGTCTGAAATATACAAAAATGGATCGTTTAACTGTCACACAACGCATAGATATTTTAAAACCTACTACAAAAATGGTGATTCAGCCACAGCCACATATCGTGCTTCAAGAGAAGATTTGGGTTTAAATAATCTTCCTACTATGCAAGCAGTTGGCGAAATTGTTAAGAAATTTGAAGAGACTGGATTAATATCAGATAATGTTAAGCTTGTGAATCATTGTTTTGCTCGTACCACTAAAAATATCATAGCTGTAAGTGAAAGTGATGCTGAAGACCCGAATGCGTAGATTCTTTGTCAAGTAACTGAAGAGAGGCCATTTCATCAAAAAAGTCACTGTTTGGTGCGCTCTTTGGTCTGAAGCGAGGTGTGATTGGACCGTACTTCTTCCAAAAAGACGATGGAACGATTTTTAACTTTAATTCGGAACGTTATTGTCATATGATAACCGACTTTTTTTTGCCTGCTATTGAATACGGTGCCCCAAGCCACACAACTCGAGAGAATATGACTTTGTTGCATGAGACATTTCCTGGCCCTGTAATTTCTTATCGCGTCGTGGCGATTTCAACTAGCCACCAAGATCATGCGGTGTGGCACAGCTGGACCTTTTTTTTGAGGCTACGCAAAAGATCAGCCATACTGTGAAGAACAGAGAATTGTTCCTTAGCCGTACTACATGAATGTGGAATGTCTTACCACACGCAATCTTTTCTTGTCATTGCAATGTTAAATGAACGAGGCCTTTTAATTCAAACGAAAATGTCAAAATTTACAATTTGGCGGACCGTTTATTTTTTAAATACGACATTTGTAATTCTAAATTAGCAACAAGAAGCTAAAGCCACTTTTCAAATCATTTGGTTAAGCTGTTAAAATAAGACCGAATTTATACCAAAAAACATCTTGCATGTAACATTTCCGAAATAATGACAAAGTAACGCATATGTAAATCCCGCAGACTGTAAAATACCATTTGCAAAAGAAATTGGCTTTTTTTCCACTTTATTATTTCTTTCCCTCTGGTTATTTTTTAATCATTTGTAAAATACAAAAACAAAGATCAAATGCAAATTGCACTATTCCAACTTCTTAAAAATAAACAAAAATCAAAAAAGGACGAACAAAAAGAAAAACTTAAACATCGCATAAAAGAAGCATAAAATAAGATTAAATAACTCCAACTCTAGCAACGAGTATCAGCGCTTAAGGGGGATATTTTGATGTCAGGCTATAAGAGCACAAGATATTCACATAATACGAAAAAGTATGAATAAAAAACAAAAAAAAAACCCTCTCCATTTCTGTCTTCACAAGTCGTATCAGTGTCACTGACAACAAGGATTTTGATGCTTGCTTTTCTCACAAGATATCTTTATAACCTAGGTGTAGGTATGTATATCCTACCTTAAGCTATATTATGCTGCTATGTATAACTGTGTTAAGTTTTATGTTTATCATTTTAAAAGAAAATTTATACAAGAAATGCAGTGCAGTTGAAATTTGATGAGAAAGTTTTCTTCAAAATTGCATAATTCAAGAAAAAAAGAAAAAAACAACTTGATAATAAAGAAAATGATGATGTTCATGGAAGTTGGGGGTCTTGAGTCGCGAGTGATTTCTGTTTCAACCGCAACTTTTTAAGAAGTTCTTATAATTACTTGGTGTGAATTTCAATACTTTCAATCTCTTTTAACCCCTCTTAGCCCCCCAAAGATATAACAAAAAAAGGATGAATTTTAGTCTTATCAGGATTTAAATGAAAAGCTTTAAATGTTGTTATCTCCCGACAGTCAACACAAAATTATACCCTTTAAGCAAATAGGGTGTGTAGAATTTGTGTTAATACACTTTGAAAGTTGCTTCCATATCCAAGGACTTATTTATCACAGATTTTGGAGATTAAATAAGCTAAGAGTTGTTTCTTCCTTATTTTTGGGTTGAAACTTATTCCAACCCACTTATAAAATGATTTAACTTAAGTTCAGAACAAATGAAGTTCAACTTCGGTTAAAGGTAAATCAATCAATATTTTGAGTGTATTAACTATAAGGGTTAACCAAATCACATCCTGTACGAATTTGAGCTCCTAGAACTGTAGGTTTACCCAGTTTTAAACCTGGATCAAGATGACAGAAGTTTACCATTGGTTAAAATTTAAATAACTTTAGCCAAGTTATATACTTCAACCTCATTCAGACCCAGAGCCCATTGTAAACACATTATCAACCACCGGCTTTGGTTGACTAACCGAGGTTTAGAAATATACTAAAATTAACTTTGAACCACAGATAAAACTAAACTATTCGAACGAAAACGTTAAACTAAAATTTCTGAACCAGAAAAAAAATGATTGATTGAACCAATATTATGCAACGGGCCTAACACTTTAGTCATGTTTCAACTAAGTTCAAATTAATCAGCTCAACAGCTTCAATTATTCCTTATTTTCGCTTTATACGTTATTAACATCTATGACCATGGATTGATAGTTTGAGTTCGATTGGCAGTTTTTAAGTCCGATTAAGAAAATAGATTATTCAAAATTCGACTAATCCTAATGACAATTCTAAAATAGTCGATTTTGAGAACATTCGTCGTGTCGAATAATGGGTGTCATTTAAAATATTGGATCAAAGTTAACCTACTGTGAACCGAACACTTTGATTGCCTCTCAACTTTACAAGGACTGCTCAATATCTAATCTCTTTGCTAGGCAGTTCGCCGCCAATTCTACGCTGTCAGTGAGTGTTATGACTCCACCTGTACGTGAGCGAGTTAGTGATTCTATGGGACCAATCTCTTTTCGCACTCGTACTGTGGCAAGAGTGAATGAATGAATGAAATGAAAAAAGAGGAATGCTTATCAGTATACCCTCGAGCCCAACTCCGAAAAACAACAAAGCACCTGGAAGCGCTGGAATACCAGTAGAGTTTTTCAAAAATTCGAGAAATAGCTTTAAGATCTACATTCTGGATTTCTTCAATGCTTGTGTTTTTTAAAATTTTACTAAAGCCCTCATTTTCAATATTTTTTAGAAGGGAGATTCTAATCATATTGAGAACTACAGGGGAATATCCAGTCTCAACTCGCTTAGAAAGATATTTGCTAGAATTCTTTATGAAAGATTATCTAGCTGGACTGAAAGAACTAATCTTCTCAGCATATTTCAAGCTGGCTTCCGCTCTGCATTCGACACAGTAAACAGACAGGCTTTGCTTTATAAGCTCTCAAATATGGGAGTATCACGAAAATGTTTTGATGCTGTTTTTCAATTTATTAATTCTTCAAACGCAGCTGTATAGGATGGATTTAAACTGTCAGAGTGGTTCGAAACAACGGCAGGCGTTCCACAAGGATGCATTTGAGCCCTCTGATATTCGCTCTGTTTATTGATGATATTCCTGATATTCTACCGGGTGGCGTTATCTTTGCGGGAAATCTCTTAAAAGTTTTGCTCTATGCTGACGATTTTATATTACTAGCCGACAATCCGTTTTTACTGCAACTTCAAATTAGTTAATAACAGTCGTACTGTCGGATTGAATATGTACGTGAATTTAAGTATCTATGAGTTCTGCTTTCATTTTATCTAAATTTTTCCAAAATATTGCAAAAGAATGTTGGAGATAATGTGGTGTGCCTCAAAAAGAAAGCATAGATGCGATCGAAAAAACACAGCTGGACTAATCGACGCAAGTGAAACAAACCCACGCGTTGAGTCTGCGCATAGAGTTAACCTCCAAGGTTCACGATCGGCAATAGTAATCGTGAAATTAAAGACCCGAACAGCTATTCTAAACATTTTGAAAAATGCTAAGCAACTTAAGGGGACCAACGTAAGTGTCCACAAAGACCTGCCACTAAGTATGCTCTAAAGAAGAAGCAAGCTGGTATCAATAATGCGCCAGTCAAAACCAAGAATGAAAATCTTTGTGAGAGACGACAGACTGTACGTTGAGGACACTATTTTTACATGGGATTCATCGTAAGGTCTGAGAAATGGAAGCAACAGCGACTGTTTATCCAAAAAAAAACAAATTATTGGTGAAATTCCCAAATGGTTAATAATTTCATTAAAGAAATTAACAACAAATAACGAAACGTCAACATCAGAAAATGTAAATGCCAGGGATATCATTACTCAAATAATTGGAAAGGGTGGAAACAGAAGTGAAGAAGAAGCAGCTTAACACTTTTCGGGTAGATTTCCAAGTAGGAATTCACACGTCACATCATCCAGTTGAGGAGAAAATGTCTGCCAGGCGAACTTAAGCTTTCCAACGTTAAAAATATTAAGGTACAATGTCGCCGGGCTTAAAAATAAAAATATATTTGCAGATTTTTGTCTATTATATTAAAGAATTTGATATTTTTTATTTCATTTGAAACACATATTGTAGATTATGATGAAACTAGGTATAAGAATATTTTCATAAATTACGAATTAGTATTTATACCAGCTGTTAAGACCAGCATATTTGGGAGAGGAAGTGGTGGAGAACTCTTCGTATATAGGAAGCATTTAAAAGACGCTGTAATGTAATTCAGAAGTATAAACGAATTTCGAATAATAGAAATCAAACTAGAAAGAAAAATTGACCACATCATTCCAATTTGTCTGAACTGTAGTCATTGGCAACGCGACTTCGAAAAACTGCAAGACCTCTTCAATGCATTAGAGCCAACAAATTCGCTGCTGATAGGAGACTTCAATGGAAGAATAGGCTTTTCACAATATAATTTCCGTAGTGAAATCGACACAACAAAAATTACTTAGCATCGAAAGTCAAAGGTTGAGGTATGTGATTTAAATGGAGAAAAAAATTCTTCTATAAGCAGAAGCTTTTGATTGTGGTGTAATAAATGAAAGCTGTGAAGGTGATTGTAGAGGAGAATTTACTTTTATTCGTGGTTCAGCATGCTTGGAATAGATTATTGTTCTACATTACTGGAGATTGGGACTCGTTGTTGAACGATTTAAGAGTAGCAGTTAAAAGGTTTCTAGATCATATGCCACTAGAGGTAACATTCAAAGTAAGATCATCTTCAAGTGAAGCTGCTTTGCCTATCCCTGCTTCTTCCAAAACTTATAAACTTCAGACTATTATAACAGAGTGATGAGAAGAAGTGATATCAGTCTTCATAAGTTGATATTGGTAAGACTATTGCAAACAAATTCAGGGAATGGAACCAGCTGGCCCTATCTCTTGACATCGCGCTTTCAATAACTGATGAAATCTGCATGAGTCGCGACTATCATCTAAAGAATAGACACGCAATATTTGGTCAACACTTGACCAGAGCATTATTGTCTTCTTCTAGAAATATTTATAGTAAACTCAATCACCGAATAGCTGCGGAAGAAACGCTATTTCAAAGTTAAAAACTCAGCCGATTTAATAAGTACAGTTTTTAAAGCAAGAGTCGAAATTCTCAACCTTGATTTCATTCCCCATATAGTTGATTTGCAGCAAATTTGTAACCTGTGTAACAGAAGAGAACTAGAAGATGTTTACAATTTTATAGCCATGGGTCCAATTTTGCAAACAAAATTGGCGATTGTATTACCAAGAAAGTTTTTTGTCTATCAATAGTCTTCACGAAATATTAAATGGTGCTCGGGTTGGTATAAATTGTACAAATTTTGTAATTTTGAATTTTATACAAAACTAAATTGAAAAAAAAATTTATAATAATAATAATTAAAACCTCCACTAAACCACATATTATACGAGGTATGAAACGCAGTTGTAAAAGTAGCCCCAGGGTTCAACCAAGGTTGAAACATTTATCTTCACTGTGTAAGTTAAACAAACTGGTCTTCAGTAACTTTACCCTCAGTTAACCAATGCTGCATTTCATGTTTCATCCTTTATCACCGGGTTATATTTTAAAGAAGCTCAACTCTGGTTTAATTTTTCAAACCTTGGGTCAAGAACCAAATACACACATAATTATGATTATGACCGGATTTTATAAATCAAATTAACATTGATCACATAATTAAAAGTTAAACCATAGTTGAGCCAAAATTAATGCTAATATAAAACACAATCAAATATTGAACAAGCAATGATCAACTATTGAACAAGTTGTTCCTGGTTTCAACCAAGGTTGAACAATTTGATTAATCTAAAGTTGTATACATTGAACAGAATTGAACAATTAAATTACCATAATCAGAAAGTAATTCACACATTTTACGTTTGACCTTTTAAAACTTGGCTACATTTAGTTGATCGGAGTTAAAATCATTATAACAAACGAAGTTAACCTGTGGTTTAAATTTTGCACCACGTTTTAAGTCTAAACAAACAATTCAACCTTGGTTCATGCATCAAACAATTTACAATGATTAAATAAAGATTCTAGAAATTACTTAAGACCTTTAACGACAATTAATCCAATGATCAAACACTATCCATGATTGCGAAGAAGCGATTACCATAATTTTACACATTGCTCCAGGTTTAACCCAAGGTTGAAGCATTCATCTTCACTGTATAAATTCAATAACTAGTCCTCAATTAATTTACCATAATCAGTTAACTAATGCTTACATTTTATATTTGGTCCCTTAACACCTGGTTAAAAAATTTATTAGTCAAAATCGTAATAGCAACCAAATTTAAACTCTGGGTTAAATTTTTCAAACCTTGGGTTAACCAAAATATAATTATGATTATGACCGGATTTTAGAAATTAAGTTAACTTTTATCCCATAATTGAAGCTTAAACCATAGATGAGCCTCATTTAATCCACATATCAAACACGATCAACGATTGTACAAGCAATAACCCAGTATTGTTCAAGTTGCCCCGGGGTTGAACCAAGGTTGAACAATTTGATTACCCTTAAGTTGTATAAATTGAACAGTTAAATTACCAAAATCAGAAAGTAATTCACACATTTCATGTTTAACTTTTTAATACTTTTGTTATATTAAGTTGATCGGAGACAAAATTATTAAATAAACGAAGTTAAACTTGGGTTTTAATTTTGCACCACGTTTTTAATCTAAGCGAACAATTCAACCTCCGTACATGAATCTAAGACTTTATAAAAGTAAACAATGACTCTAAAAATTATTTACGACCTTAAACCACAATTAATATACCGATTAAACACTATCCATGATTGCGAAGAAGCGATTACTACGATTTTACACTTTACCCCAGGGTTCAACCAAGGTTGAAGCATTTCCCTGTACTCAGTTAATTTACCTGTATTTTACTATACAGGAAGGAAATCCCTTAGATTTTCTAAAAAGTATTAAAACTGTCATCACAAAGGGAACATCAGAACAATAAACAAATGAATTAAGGCTCAAAATGTATTCCGTGTCTCGGTTCTATCCACACTTTCTTTAGTTTATTTATGATAGGGTAAAGAACAGTCAACGTCAATTTCTCAGGAGCCTATAATCCTGAAATCAGAAGAGATTTCTCACCCAATTATCATTCAAGATGCTCCGCCAATGGTGAAAATTTCTGTACAGGTTATAATTAATCAATCAAATTTGAAATATGTCAACATTTTAAATCTTCTTGATTTATTATAAATTTTATGATTCACAGGCAAATTAACCCACCTTCACTCACGTCTTATTTTAAATGAAGGCCCTGCGATTAAAGTGTTCATTTACGAAAGTCTTATTCAAAAGAGATTTTAGGGTATTATAATTGGGATTATGTAATGACTTGCTGAAAAATATAGTTAATCCTTTTGCTTAGTCATAAACCAACATTAACTCAAAGAGATATAGCCTTCTTACTTCTTTAATCACCTTCAAAATCCATAATATCTCAAAATTCCTACAATAATAATTTCTCTTTCTTACGAAAAGATGAAAGCTTTTGAATCTTCTAAAAGTCATTAATCTCGTTACTTTTTCTTAAATTTGGAAAAAAGCAAGTCCTTTATATTTGTCAATAATAAATGAAGACTTTTTCTTCATCTTAACTAATTGGTTCCTATAAACATGCATCTTTGAAAAAAGAAAAACCCTAATTCCATCTCGGATTACATGAGGAATACAAATAGTGTCTCCGCCTTTGGTGACATAGGACCATCATCATCATCATCATCATCGGTCCTTCGTCCTTTCGTCCTCGACGTTATACCTTCGGGACAAAAAACAAGGAGACAAATGAAGTAGTTTAATTTAACAAGATATTGCATAACCAACCAGAGCACACACAAGATGCAGGACACGGAAGGACTCCAAAAAACAACAACTCGAAAAAACAACTAAAAAGATTCGTCCTTTAACAATAAATAGATTTACCACTTGGCCAAAAACTGGGTATATGCAGCTGCTGCTGAAAATGTGGTAATAGTGGTGATATAGCTAAGATATGTCCTTCAATATTCGTTTTACTATATTTGAACTTCCTGTATAACCACATCCTGGCCCTCATTAAGCTTCTTTTCCTTTCTCTTTTTATGGTTTAATTTCTCCACTTTGCCATACTTGGTCCTTTATACCTCACCGATGAGGTATTTTCGTTGTTTTTCACATTTGTGTTTTTCTCAACAAGGTTTCATTACTTGAGAAGAAAAATACTTTTCACTTCCTTTATAGTTTTTTTAATAGTCGCTTCTTGTGGTTCTACACCATCACTGCTGTAACCGTCTCGCCAGCCGCACCGTAATAGGTAGGTTAGGTACTCTAAAGTTGAAACCTCTTATGTGCTTCCTTAATTTTTTATTTTTTTTGGTTACAGAAGGATAATCCAAAATCTTGAATTGCTTTCGTGGGAATCTACACCAATCGGAAGTAATTCAAAGGAATGATTTAGCACCAACAAGCTTTGTGTGGAAATGGAAAAAAGTGGAAGTTGCAAGGAAAAAGGTCAAGTGCAGATCACGCAAAAAATTAACGTTCAAATTGTGTGGAAAGGGTACTTCATCTAGTACTTGCCAGGAAAAAAAGCCTTGACTTGAACATGAACGATAAAAAGTGTGATGCAAGAGCAGGCAGGGCCCCTGCCTTTGCCACAGTACATTTCTATATCTATAGAAAATATCCTTACTGCAGGAATTAATTAAGAAACAAGCACGTCTATAGAAAAAGAGAGACGTCTTACTTGTCGTCGTCTTTGGTCCTTGTCGGGTCGGTCGTCGCAATTGAAGCGGGCTTTTGTGTAATTGCTCCTGAATTTTTGCTAATATAAATTGATTTTTTTTTTGCTCCTGTCCAGTACTTGAGATTTTTCTCATTTTTATTTGTTGATGGGTTGGGAAAATTTCACCAAGAAAGTTTCTTAATTAAGTCAAGATTTACTACCACACACTTATTTTGCACTAAATGTGGAATTGATTTATTTAAGAATTAGATTTGACTGCATAGAGAAAAAGAACAGGAATATTCACTCGAAAAAGATTGTATTCTAATGATTGCGTTCAAATGAGTGAAGAAATAAGTGATTGCAATCTTTTAAAAATAAATTTTTAAACAAAAAGAAGTTTGTTAAAAAAGGATAAACTGAGAATTTATTGAAAGGGCTTTCATATGATGAGACACATGTCAAAATTTCATACAAATCTTTTTCTTATCTCTTTTATGTAGTTTTACTATTTATGTGATTTTTAATTGGGAATGGTTACTTTTGAAAGCTTCGTTCGAAAACACAGCTTCTCAATTGTTTGTTAAATTTATTTTGTTTATGTAGTTGTTGAAAAAAATTGTCATATTTTAAATGATAGTTGCCGATTTGATGACCTGGAAAAAACAATTTTGAGATTTTGGACAACGCTGGATTTCCTAAATGTTGGTATCGAAATTTTGTTCGTTTACCTAAATTTTAGTAAGTGAAGTTTTTTGCATTACTGCTGAAAAAAAATATGAATAGAACGTTCAACAACGCTCGAAAGTTGTCACTGTAAAGTTTTTGAGAAAAAAATAGTAATTTTGTATGTTCTAATTCAAGGTTCTTAACTTAAAGTTAAACTCTTAAAATAAAGTCAAATTTTAATTTCTATGCTCTACAACATTAATTTGAAATTGTTTACCAAATTTCGTTTTTCCGTCCTATTTTTACTTTCTACAGTATAGGAATTTTACGTCAAGTTAAACATTTTTGAAATCAAGCCTTTAATCAAACATGGCAGTACGATATTAGAGGAGTCGACAAACATGCATCTGGAGATTTCGCCCACCTGTCTGTCCTAAAGAATAAGCTAATGAGTTTAAACTTAAGAAATAGTTTTTATTATGTTATTTAAGACCAAAAATAACTGAAAATCCACACAAATATTTTGGTCAAAAAATTTATTTTCTCAAAATTATCCCGATAAATTTGTATAGTATTTCTTAACTTGGCTTCTTTCAATACAAAACTATGGTATTTTGTTTTCAAATTTTCTTAGAAACTTATCAATAAATGTAAATGTAAATGTAAATAAAATTGTTCTTTCCAAATTTCGATATTTCAAAAACGGGCCAATATATTTTATTAACGAAATTAACCGAAACGTATATTCTTAAGCACTAGATAAACAAAACATTTGTTGAAAAAAAATAACTCAGGAACTGTAAAATTAATTTTGAAAAAGTCGCTCTAACGATTTTCAAAAAAAAATAAATAATATTCAAATTTTTGAAGATAAATTTATTTTGTAGTTATACTTTTAAATTTTAAAACAAATTCTTAAAATATATGTAGGAGCAAAGTTATGCTACCCATTCATGCAAATTTATTAACATCCAATGGGAAGTTATTGTTGCGGGTCCAATTTGTCGAATTGAAAATTTTAACATTTCTTGACGTTTCAAACACCCTAGAGTCGAAATAAAAGATTTTTAGAAAGATGGGTGCATGTGTACGTATGTATGTACTTTCGTAAGTTCGTGACGCTTTCTACGTCGCCCATAGCTCAAGAACCAGAAAATATATCGACTTTAAATAAATTAATAATGCAGAAAGATGCAGAAACGACTCGCAAGAAAATTGCGAAACAAAATTTGGTTAACCCTAAATATCTCACGAACCAATGACGCTAGAGCCTTGAATTAAATTGTATATATTATATTTTGTAACGTGATGCCAAACCAACATATTTTTGGAAAAAATCCAATTTATCCTTTTTTTAATAAATCAAAAAAAAATAAAAACAAATTTTAAGAAAAAGAAATGATAGTATATCCAAACATTTTTTGTGCAACGAAAAATAACGTTTTTAACAGCTGGTAAAATTTTGTGAAAAACCGAATTGACAGTTTTTTTTTTACAAAAAACTGAAAAGCTAACAAAAAATTAGTAAAAATTGATTTTCTGCTCAAATATCTTTCCAAAAATTTGGCTTCAAACTAATTTTATTTTTTAAAAAAAATATTGACCAAATATTAATGGTCAAATTTAAAAAAAAAATTAATTGACAGTTTCTTACAAAACATAAAAAAAAAACAATACTAAAACTTTATAAAAAATTTTTTTCGACTCAAATATCTTTTAAAAATTTAAAAATATTGACTTCAAATTATTTTTACCTTACAGAAAACAGTGTTTTCGACATTCAGTAATTGTTTAATAAAAACAGTCCAACAAACAGTTTTTTCATAAAAAAAGTTAAATTTACAAAAAATAGTACGCAAAATTGGTGAAAGTTTATATTCTGTTTCGTGAATAAAAGAAGACATCGACTTTAAATTAATTCATTTCAAATAAAAAAAATAAAACAAATTGAGACATTCTACTAAAATTGGTAAAAATTGGTTTTCGACTAAAATTCTCGTTAGCAAAAATAGATTTTGAAATCAAACTATTGCGTTATATTCAAAATATTGTTGGTAGTTTTTAATTTCTTAGAGTAATTCAACTGACAACTTTTTAAACAAGACACGAAAAACTACAAATATTTTTAGTAAGACTAATCGACAGACGGAATAGGAAGTTATCAGTGTGGGTCGCATCCCAACCTCTTTTTCAAATCAAATAAGTTCGGTGTTGTACCCGTGGCATGATGGTTAGTGCGTTGGACTGTCATGCCAGAGGTCTTGGGTTCGATTCCTGCCTATGCCATCTTAAGTCTTTTCACAGGTACTGCCTCTTGCGAGGAATTGACAAATTCTCCAAGAGTAACTCTTGTCATGAAAACGTGCTTTCTCAAATTAGCCGTTCGGATTCGGCATATAAACTGTAGGTCCCCTCCATTCCTGACAACATTACTCAATGTTGCTCCGCCCAATTTATTTTATTTATAAGTTCGGTGTTGAAAATGGGTCAACTTAGAAATCGATTATTTATTGATTTTAAACCATAACCAACATTTTTGAAAATGTTTTTATGTGATATTTACAGCTTTTATAAATCTTCCACTAAATTTTGTTTTACGGTGTTCAATAGGGTTTTCCAATAAGAGGTTTTAAATAAAGCGTTTAAAATCAAACTATCATTTAAATAGCTTTTAAAAAACAACCAAAAATGTACAGAAACAGTTCACAGTTTTGAAATAAAAATTTTCTTAACGTGTTAATTTTGAAAGAAGTTTAACAATTTACAACCGGGATGCTGTGTTTTAACACCTAAGGACTTTCTCTTAGAGCACACGAGAAAGCACACAATCGTTTCAAAATTTTAAATATGAAATTCGGGAATTTAGAGAGGATTTCAGAATGGAAATGATGCTACAACCGCAGCCACGGCTGCCATTAATATGATGTGTTATTAATTAATAACGTTCTACTCAAAGTTTTCGAAAAGAGCCTTGAGGTAAGGTTGGTTTCGTTATAAAAATAACAAGTCCTAGCTTGAGATCGCTCGAAGATATTTCTTTAAATATTTTCTAGCAAACTTGATTAATATAATATATCTGAGTTTCTAGCCAAAGGTTATTGGTTTGAAATAAAATACTCAAAAATTTGGTCATATTTTAATTTTATGCCGTACAACATGAATGTATAATTCACATTAGATTGTCTCTCCTATTTTTACTTTTTACACTATGGGAAATATATACCAACTTTTCGTTCGCAAAAATAATGGAAATTCTCGAGCTCAACTTTGAAATGATGATTAGTTGTTTTTCTAATTTTTCTTAGACCAAATATAATAGAAGCCTGCATACCAATTTTTTGGTCAAAAATTAGAATTTTCAAAAATGGGACCATAGATTTTGTGTTAAGCTTTCTTGAAATAGTTGTTCTTCTTGACATCTTTCATTATAAAAAGCATATGTTTTGCTTCAGCAATAGTGTATTTCTAAGCCTGGATGTTGGTTTCGTGATGAGATTTTCTTACGGAACTTGGTATCTGCCTTTTGCCAACCACAGGAAATATTCTGACTACATTAGCAAAAACCTTTTGGGGTTTATTTCCAGCGGGTGCCACGGAGTCACAATTTCCCCAGATTCAAATAGGAGGAAGGATAATTCCGGAGACTCTACAATCAAGAACTTTATGAAATTAACCTCGAATCTGATATTACACAAACATTAAGCTTGGTAGACTCTAATGGTCTGGAGACCTAGTTTGTATGAGTGAAGAGAATGGTAGACAACAACTTGGCGGATCATACTTATACTGGAAAGATGGAGTAGTCTTGAACATTGGGGTGCGCTGCTAGATGCCGTCAGTTCGCAAACGAGATAAATGCAGACACTTATTGTATGAGTCCAGGACCGGATTCCGATAGTCGAGCTAATGGTGATGATATTTTATCAAGCATGGTGCCCCACTTAGAAACGTGGTTTTGCTCAGGAATCATTGATATTCCTGTAATTGGCTTACAACTTTCATGTGGATGCGGTGGCATAGTGCGTAGTGCCCTAGCTCCTCACACGCTAGATCGCTTGTTGAACATAAAAAGCGATTAAGCACCACTAAAGGAGTCTGATGATCGGGTTGGTCCCCGTGAAATAGCTTTAACTCCAGCCTATGAACTTGGTGGTAGCACACACAAGTTGTTGTTGTTTCATTCTAAATTTTCAATTGATATTCATTTCTAAACGAGAACTTATTTTACCATAATAAGATCAATTTTTGAATAACAAAGATCTACTAAATTGTATTAGATGATTTTTTTTCGATTCGACTGTAACAACTTAAGATAGAAAACGTTTAAACAGATCTTTGTCTTACGAAATGTGACATTAATTAGCAACATCTTCTAAAACGTAGTACCCGTAGCGTGATGGTTAGTGCGTTGGACTGTCACGGGTCTTGGGTTCAATATCTGCCTGTGTCACCTATCTTTTTTCACGGGTACTACCTCTTGAGAGGAATTGACAAATCCTCCTAGAGTAATTCTTGTCATTTAAAGTGCTTTCTCAAATTAGCCATTCGGATTCGACATATAAATTGTAGGTCCCTTCCACCTCTGACAACATTTAACGCACACAGGAATGCTTGAGAGTTGTAAGTCATTAGGCCCTGGTTCTTCATGGACTGTTGCGCCACCTAATTTATTTATTTATTCTAAAACGTTGTGAAAAAATGACAAAAGTTTCCAAAAATTGAATTAGGCAAGAGGTTTGTTCAAAAATTACGGTTCTTATACCCAAATATAAGAATGATTGTTATAAAATTGTCAAGTAAACTTTGTGATTTTCTATGAATTATGATAAGTTCAAGCCATAATAAATTTTGAAGTTAAGCTTTTAGAATGAAGGCAGATATTCTTTTTTCAACCGTACAGTAAGAATGTAGAATTCTGAGTCCGACTTTGGTTTCCCTTCCATTTCTATACATTTAAAAGCTTAAAAGCAAACAGCATCGGGCATAAAGAAACTAGTGAAAACGGCTAACCAGAAATATGTGAAGTCTAAGCGCAATGAATTAAGGTGATAGGGTACTTCTTACTTTAATAAAAAAATTGTTTCAGAACTTTTTTTCTTCAATTCTATCGTTTTCAGCTTTTTACTTTAAAAGTAATGCAGATCCACTTTATATAATGCCTTAAAATATTTCAAATCCACTTTTCGTTTGAGTTTTACCTTAAAAATGTCAGCGAAAGTCCCTTTCATTTAAAGTTTAGTATTGTACACTCTGGCGAATACTTAATATTTTTTTTATATTTGTAATAATTTCATCTAATTTTCCCAGATAAGAGATAAAAGTCTTTGAAGGTTTTCTGGTCTAAATTGACTACGGAAGAAAGGATTATCATATGGATTTTATGCCGATGATGTGACTTTGCGGTAGGCCTTTTTGGAAGATCTGTATAAAGTTAAAGCAAATAATCAAAACTTAGTATCACGAAACATAATACCACAACATAATTGGTCTTCTAGAAAATCATACATAACTTTAACCTTAACCTTAACCTTAACTTGTTTAATGGCAAAAACGCTTAAGTTTTGCACTTAGTTAAAATGTTGTACTTAAATACTTTTTATTACTTTCAAACTTTTCTAAAATAACATAAAACCTCTGTCGCTGGTATATAAGTTCCTCAACATGGCAATTTAACTGGAGAAATTTTATTTTATTTACGTCATCTACGACACGGTATAAAGTGTGGACAGAACTTAAATAAGTATAAGTTGAATGCCAACGATAGTTTCAGACTATCAAAAAAGACTCCAACACTTTTCTTTCAGCCATTCCTTTCCTCGACTCTGAAGTGTTGGGATGTTACCCAAGTTTATCACTTAATTTATCTTTATTGCCAAAAAGCTACACTCATACGAGTATATCCCCTTCACACACAAATGGTGATAGATATACGGAAGAAAAGGGCAACTGTGTCCTTTTTTCGTCCTTATGTTTATATTTGAAAGCCAATTCTCATGTCTAATATTAGACTTAAACTTTAATTTTATATAAGAGAAAACCTTTTCATGTGGAAGATGTGTACATAATTTTCAAAAGGCTCTCGGTTAAACAGCTGCACATGAGGGTAATGAACTAAGGACATATGCATGCATATTGATATAAAGGACCTCAGGAATATACCTATATCCTAAGGCCATTGTGCAAACTTTAAAAAGCTATACCGCCACCGCCGTCACCTCTATGCCAAAGAGATAACCAAAAGAAGTGATATGAAAGCAAAAGCGTTTGAAGGCGGACAGATGTTAGCACACACAGGATCTGCTGCCCTGGAGAGTAGGGACGACACATGCATGTGAAAAATGAATGAGTGCATGCATGCGAAATAAGGATATCCGGGTCATTCATATCTGTGCACGGTTGTTTCAAGGGCGGAAGGTGGTTGAAGGCAGGAGGCAGGCGGCAACTCGACATATTCAACGAGGACCAAGCGAAAATGACAAATGAGTTATGTGCATTCCAGATGAGGGATAATGTAATTTTGATGTCGCCTTTTCTAAATTTATTCGTATACAGTTTCCCTTTTATTCGTTTTCCTTTATTTTACATTTCATAGATAGTTTTTCTTTTTTCTTCCTTTTGTTGTCATTAATTTTACTTAATGGAGTGCCGGGATACAACAAAGGATATTTCAGATATATGTATGTTTATGCGGGTATATTGTGTTTTTGGTTATTCTGGCCATTGTGTATCCTGACCAAGGACTCTTTTTTTAAAGGTTTTTTTTATATTCTATCTGTTTGGGCCATCAATCATATCTGACCATGATAAAAGCGTAGTGTTGTTATTTTTTGGATATTTTATATCATATTCCATTGTTGTCTGGGTTAGATCTTGATCCTTATAAGTTTGTGGTCGGTTTTTGGTAAATAACTGTTATAACAATGATGTCAGCGAATAAAAAGCTAAGTGGACGATTATTGTGTTTAAATGTGGGAACATTATGTTCAAATACGAGAAAGTATGAGAAATGGATTTATTGTTTTTGTTATTTTATGGATGAATTATATTTTATTTGATGTATGAGAGAAGAGAGATAAAAATCACTTAATAGCATTTAAATATTTATTTAAAAATCGAGCAAAGTTCAAGGATACAACTTATGTATCCTTAAATTTTCATTTCCTCATAAATTCATATTTATGTATATGAGATTTTGAAACAACATTTGAACTGAAGATATTAATGTATTTAATTCTATTTCATCGTCAACCTTCTTGACACTCAAATAATTGCCATTTCAAATTTCATAAGGATCTAAATACATATACGAACGAACGAACCAAATAGGTTGTAGGTATACAAGGTACCTACGACTTGAGATTTGCTAATGACTGAGTTCAAAACTGGAAAGGATACATTTGAATCCATGAGCAGAAGCAGAGGAATAATTAAAGGGAAACTCTCTTCAAAATTTTCCAAGCAAAACCAGGATAACACACAAAAATACAAACATTTACCTTTACTTTTACTTATACTTCTATGAATCAAGACTATTATGTGTATACATATTATATTTGTAAGGATTAAATTAATAAAATTCTGTTTTTTTGAGTGTTTATATATTTTCTAAAAAAAAAGGTTCATCTCTAAAGATACCATTTTATTTTGTGTGGAGAAATATTCTAGAAAGACTTTTTAAAAGTAAATAAAATAGAGACAACACTTTTTTAGTCTTATATTTTTTGTTGGTAAAATAAAAATAAAATTGAATTGCTTATTAACAACTTGTTTTAATTAAGAAGAACTTCTTCAGAGAGATTGAACATTTTAATTTTCTACCTTTTAGGTTGGTTATGATTTTTGAAATATTTGAATGGGTTTTGGTTTTCTTTCAAATATTAAAGATGTTCTGAGGAAAATATGTTTAAACCTTAAAGTATGAGAACACGTCTTTAACTTAGAGCTTTATGAAAGATGAACAGAATTGAGGTTGGGTTTGATTAAAATTTTAAGTAAAATTTCTGTACAAAAACTTCAATATAACAATTCAAAACTTCAGTGTAGATTTTCTTTGGATGGGATTTTTTCTACATACTTTTTTAAATTAATTAAAAAATAAAACGTTTAAAAAAAAATACCATATTTTTGGTTGGAGAATTTTGTTGGGGTTTTTCTTTAAAAAAATTTCGTATTTTAAAAACAAGTTTCAGAATGTTACCGTACCGCAAGTAAAACAAATTATAGTTTGTTAGCCCTTTGTTTAATAACATCCAAAAATTGTATTTTTTCAGAAAAGTTTAAAGCAAGTTTGCATGCAGAAAATTAAATTGTATATAAATGTTCATAGTTGTTTTTATTCTCCGAGATGGGTTTTGAAGGTTTTGTGTTATCTTAAATGGATAATGCTTTAAATATTTGTATTTTTTGTTTAATAAAAATGCGTGCTACTTTCCCCTGTTTAGGTTGTTGTTGTTTAAAATACAACATTTTTGTTCAAATTTTGTAAGACATTTCAAAAGATTCAATTAATAATATTTACAAAAAGAACTACAAAATTGTTACTATTTTTTTATAATAAATAAAAACCTAAAAAAATTACTTAAAGTTGGTAAAAATTGAATTTCGGCTCAAATATCTTTTCAAAAATTTAAGATTGACAGTTTTTTACAAAAAAAAACATAAACAAAACAATTAATAAAAGTTATTGAAAATTGAATTTCGGCTCGAAAATCTTTTCAAAACTTTGAGATATTGGCTTTGAACTACTTTTATCTTTTAAAAAATATTATTGTCAACATTCAATACAATCATGAGATATGTCGCATTGAGAAATTTTTTACAAAAAATAAAAACCTAACAAAAAAGCAATACTAAAAGTTGGTAAAAATTTACTTTCGACTCAAATAGCTTTTCAAACATTAAAAATATTGTCTTCAAACTTTTTTTATTGTTTTCAATATTCAATAGTTTTTTTTTATAGAAATCCAACAGTCCGTTTTTTCATAAAAAAAAATCTACAAGATGTTCGGTACTTGATGTATCTCAAATTAATTTCATTCATCCAATTTGTAAAAAATTAAGAAATGCCGCTAAAATTGGTAAAAAATAGTTTTCGACTAAAAATCTATTTAACAGGACTAGATTTTCAAATTAACTATTTCTTTATATGAAAAATATTGTTGGTAATTTTAAAATTTTGAAGAATAATTTGTTCAACTAACAAATTTTTTAATCCAACCCTACAAACTTTTAAGCAAGATTCTTTTTATTTGTATGTTCAAACAAATTTCAAATCTAAAAAGCTCAGCAATCGATTAAACAACATCAGTCAATGTCAAACAACAAGTTTTTTGTGAATTTTTTCACTAAACATTTAGATGACTTATTGTTCTTTTAATATCACGCATCTTGTAACTTTGAAATTATCCTACAGTATAGCGAATAATAAATAATTATCGGTACAAACATTTCTAACAACTTTGGCAAAAGCCGATGAGATTACAGCAGCCGTCAATAAATAAAGCCATGGAAACTGCCTGCCCCCTCACTACAGTGCGGGGAAGGAAGAAACCATATTTGTGGGCTGCTGAACTAGAAACACTTAGAAAAAATTGTAAAAGGCTTTTTAATAGCGCAAAAAGACTAGATATCCCCAAGAAAGAACCCTTCAAAAAGTATAAACATGAACTGAGAATAGCCAAAAGATCCTCATGGAGATCCTTCTGTAGCTCAATAGAAGAATCCTTGAAAGCATCAAGGATAAGGAAGATTCTCTCGACAAATCCAACCATGCCTAGTTGTCTTAAAAACTCAGATGGTACATGGACTAACTCTTGCGAAGAAAAGCAAGGTGTTGTACGAAAAAGTCTGTTTGTAGAGGCACTTCGCAAGGAGGTGTTCTGTCCCCTCTCCTGTGGAACATAGTGGTTAACGAACTACTAATACCCCTTGAGAGGGAAGGCTACAGAGTGGTTGCGTATGCAGATGATGTTGCTATCGCCGTCACAGTAGAACAAACTAATACACTGAGAGACCTCTTCCAAAGCGCACTCAATATACTCTCTAGATAGGCAGATCACTGCTGACCTAGTATTAATCCTCAAAAAACAGACCTTGTCCTTTTTACACGGAAATACAAGACCCCAGTAATTATACTTCCTTCAAAAAAAGGTGTACCACTAATTTTTATCAATGAAGCCAAATATCTTGGTCTGATATTGGACAAAAAATTAAGTTGGAAACCAAATATTCAGGAAAGAGTTAAAAAAGCTACAGCAGATGTTTCTCTTTGCAAGAAAGCCAAAGGAAGAAAATGGGGTTTTCAACCTCGCATTTTCTTTTGGCTATATACATCGGTCATCCGACCAATACTTATGTACGGGATTGCAGTATGGTTGACTGCATTAGAGAAAGTCACATACTGCGACAAACTCAACAGAGTCCCACGCACTGCATGTCTCTGCATAAGCGGGGCATTAAGAAAGCGTTGGACACTCAGCAGCGTTGGACACTCTCCTCAATCTGACACAAATGGTAGCGAGTCCATCATTTTGAACCTCTTTGGTTTTATACCAAAGTACATAGACTACACTATTCTTAAACCCCTATTTGGAAAAACTTCCAGGTATCCATTCCATCCAGAGATGAATGGGAAGAAAAAATAACTCCTGAATGACAAAAGCATCCATTTTTATACAGATGAATCCAAGACAAATGAGGGAGTTGGTAGTGGTGTGTACTCAGAAAAGCTTAATCGAAGCATCTCATTCCGCCTCCCTAATCATTGTATTGTCTTCCAAGCGGAAATTTTAGCCATCAAAGAGGTTCTCTCCTGGCTAAGAGAAAACGTGATATCAACTTCTGATATCCTCATCTTCTCTGACAATCAGGCTGCTACTAAGTCTTTTGATGGTGTCTTAACCAGATCTCAAACGGCCCTCGATTGTCAATCGTCTCTTATGCAGATGTCGCAGCAATTTAACATTCACCTCTGTTGGGTGCCGGGAGACCACAGAGACATCACAGGAAATTGTAGAGCCGATGAACTCGCTAAAAATGAACCGTCATACCTATTTCACCTGAAAGGGAGAAGATAGGTTTATCGATAGCTACATGTAAACTTCTGCTAAAAGAAACATTTTTTGCGATAGCAAACTCAAGGTGGCACAATTTACCAACATGCGCAGCCACAAAACTCATATGGTATTCACTGGACCTAAAGCGCTCTAAAGACTTGTTATCTTAAAGCAGACTTATAAGGGAGCTTATCTCCCTTATAAGTGTCCTTACGGGCCGCTGTCTTATAGGCAGACACGCAATACGACTTGGTGTAGCCTCAAATGACATCTGCAGGAGCTGTATGGACGACGAAGAATAGGAAACAATCTCTCACCTCCTCTGCACTTGCCCTGCTCATTTACTAAGACGCAAACTTCATCTGGGAGAATACTCTTTTGATAATCCCAGGGAACTAGCTAGAAAGGATATCAAATATCTCCTTCTTCTTCTTCTCAAAATGGTTCGAAGGAAGGTGGGAAAATAATCTCTAGATTCATGTGGTATCACAATGAGCCTTTTCTTTTGGCCTAAGTGTGTGGATTATGAATTCGTAGCCACTTTAACCTAACCTAACCTAACCTTTTCAAAAGCCAACTTCAAAAATATAAGAACAAATTCAAGTGTATCTCTAAAATAGGATTGTTTTTTTCTATGTGGTTTAAAGGCCTAATCCAAACTCACTCTTATTACGTCAAGTTTTTGAAGCCATACCTTTCTAAAATTCGACGATAAAATATGAAAGGTTTTTTGAGACTTTCTAATTTCATGAAGTCGTTTTTATGTCAATAAAAATGGTGATTATTCTTTCAATCTATATTTCCTATCATCAATATTCGGTTCAAATATGTAAAGTATTTTATATAATTTTAGTACCAGTGGCATGATGATTAGTGCTTTGGACTGTCAAGGGAGAGGTCTTGGGTTCGATCCCTGCCTGTGCCACCTAAAGTTTTATTCACGAGTACTCTCTCTTGCGAGAAATTGTCAAATGCTCCAAGAGTAATTTTTGTCATGAAAAAGTGCTTTCTCAAATTAGCCGTTCAGATCCGACATATAAACTGTAGGTCCCCTCCATCCCTGTAATTACTCGCACACAGGAATGGTTGAGAGTTGTAAGTTACTAGGCCCTGGTTCTCAACGGACTGTTGTGCCACCTTGTTTGTTGTTTTATTTATATAATTTTTAAAATAACTTTATAAGTTGTTTCATTTCATGTGTCTCACATTAAGCTTAAAAAAACGCTGAACCATCTATGAAAAATCGGTTGTAAAAATAAAAGAACCAAACGACTTGAAAGTAATTTTATTGGGCAATGATCTATCAAGGCTGTCAAAGTGTCAAATTAAGTTTTTGAAGTGTATTGAAAAAAAAAAATGAAAAAAATAAACATAATATTCAAAACAAAAATCTCAAGGTTTCTCAAAACTTTACATAGAGTCAAATGAAGACTCATAACTTATGTGAATTCCTATAAGCTTACTAAGATACCTACTTGGATGCTTTAAACTTTATCTAGATGATAAATATTTTTACTTTATAAGGACGTCATACAAACACAGTTTTTGACTGTCTGAAAACATGATGTGCAAGAAAAATAATAAGTCATCATTAAAATTTCGGACACCTTTATCCTTAAAAAAAGTATTATTTTCTCTATGGGACAAAACAAAAATACCTTTAATTTGCCTACCAATGATATATTAGTCCCAACACTGTCGTTGTAATATAACCTTAAACCAACATTGTAACATTGTCTTAAGATGACCTTCAATAACGTATATTTGAAATAATTAAATGGGTTATTTCAATATTTATGTCTCTTAAGAAAATACAAACACCTCAAAAATACTTAAAGTTTGGAAGAATATTATATAAACGAGAATCAGAGTGTTAACCTCGTGTATTGTTTACATTTCCTTAATTTTGTAAATATCTCATTTTACTTCTTGTTTATGTTCTTACATTTTATTATCTCCAACACAAACCACTTAACCACAACACCTTCCATAAAACTTCCTAAATAAACACAAAAACAAAACATAAAAACGCATAATAAACATAAACAATGAGTCAAAATTTCAAATTAAAAAAAAAAAAACAAAAAATAAGTTGTTTCTAAGTAAACATTAAAAAATCACACCAAAAACAATTTAAAAACTATATTTTATTGCCAATGTTATATGAAATAAAAACAAGAAACCAAAAGAAACATCTCAATTTCAACACGCCATTTCCCCTATAAAAATGATGATGATTTTTAAAGAGTGTGTATATTTTCATTGAAAATAAATAAACATTTTTAAATACATCTTCATTACGTAGATAAATACATACTTTGTATATTTATGTATACATATGTAAATGAGAAATTCAAATTCTAGAACAAATATTTTGTTTTGTACCGAAAATTATTCAATCGAACTTTTTTTCAAAAACGACAGGAATTCTCTGTTATCTGTTGTTTTAGGGAGATTTTACATCCCATCCAATACATATCCATCCTATAGTGTAAACACAGGAACCCAACAATAAATAAACTCAAAAACCAAATTTTTCACATGATCTTTTGGTTTTTGAACATCATGAGCGACGCGAATTCACTCGAAGACGACAGAAGCGGGGGCATGATTAATGCATGCCTACAAAAGCCTACATAAATAAATTTGTTATTTTTTCAAAAAACAATTTCGAAGTTAAGAAACAAAAAACTTTGTACCTTCATTACCACACCCCCCAACACCCAACACCCCTTCCCTGCCTAGAAAATAACTTTCCTCGCTTATCCCATAAAACGAAACGAGATGAAGACAAAACTTTTGATAAAAACAAAATGTTTGTTTTATTTTTTGTGATTTCCAATTTCAATTTCAAATTAAAAATTGATGACATTGACAATAACAACAACAACAGCAACACTCTCTCGGGCCAGATCAAGACTTAATCAATATTGAAATAAATCAAAGAATACAAAATAAAATTAATTTTTAATTTCCTTAGGTATTAAACTTACTGATAGATTTTTCCTATTTCATCGACAACGATAACGATAACATTAACAACGAGGACGAGAACAAGTACGATGAAAAAACAGGTCCTTGGAAGTAGTCCTTTTGATGACAAGAAAAATCCCCAAAAGTCATTAAATGTGCTTAAGTTTGATATTCCAAAGAAATCCTTTTATACTGCCAGTTGACGTCTTTTTTTTTCTTTATAATTTTGTTTTCGGAATTAAGTTTTGTAATTTTTGTAAACACCCGAAATCAATCGAATTGAATTGAATTTTTAAATATTCGAATATTTATTAGGGGGGAAGTTACACTGAAATTATTTATTTTTTCTTTGCTTGAAAATTTATTTTCGAATCTTATCCAAATTGCTTTCAACTTTTGTTGAAATAAACAAACTTGACATTTGTGGTATTGCACTTTTGTTGCTTATTTTTCTTTTGTTGCACTGTCATTGATTTTGATTTTGATGTTTTCTCACTGACAACGACGACGCCCGATATTTCACTTGGAAAATTCCAATTATTTTTAATAATTTTTCTTTTCTTTTATTTATTTTCTATATTTCTTCTTGAATGTTCGTACCCTTTGAAGCTTTTATTTTTTTAAACCCTTATCATAATTTGTTTGGCTTATTTTATATTTACAGTAATTTTTTATTTCTTAATAGAATTTGTTTATTTATTTATGACAGCGCTTAAGATGGGTAAAAGTAGAGAAAGAAGGCAAAAATAAAATGATGATTAAAAATCGAGGGTCTTGGCAAGTCAAGTAAAGAAAATAGGGGAGTCTTTTCCACCGCGCATTCCTCCGCTCAACCGGGGTGAAAATTTAAAGTGGGTGGCATAAGACGAGAAAAATAAATAAATGAAAAATATAAAAATAATTGATTTTATGTTAAAAAAAAAGAAAAAGAAAAAATCATTGGCGGCAACAACGACGGCGGCGGCGGCACCAACGTTTTTATGGGTGGTGACCAGTGGGCGATAAAATAAATTAACATAACATGCAGTTAGTCACCCTCGATATAATATCTGAAGGATATTCTTATGATGATGGGCTAGAGATGATCGAGAGAAGGTCAACAGTGATGATGATGACTATCGAAAGAATCCTTAAAGCAGGATATGTGGAGGTGGGGTGGGTTTGAAGTGTTGTCATATAAATTGTCATTGACAATAAATGGCAACCAATAAAAAACAAAAAAAAACATATTTAATGGATCAAGTGATAAACAACAGAAACATAAAGCCACTTAAAAGGCAACGACTGACAATGACGTTAATACACATATTACGTGTCTCCCCAACACCTCCATCACATCACACGCATCCTTATTGTCCTTAACACGCACTTAAGTTTCTTTTCTATTGAATTTTTATTTATTTTCAATTTTTATTTGGCATGTCAAACATTCAGGAATGCGCTTTTTAAACAGGACGTTTTTGTTTTTGTATTTGTTTGTATTTTTTTTTTAAAGCAAGCACGTGCTCTAGTTTGGTTCATTTTACACGGTAAGAATGTGTGTTGTCATCATACAACTAGCCTCGTAACACGTAACCTACCCTCATTCGTTTTTCCCTCTTTTTAACGTTATTTTAATAAATATATTTTTCTTTATTTACACCACAAAAATATCAAGAAGTCGGAAAATCAATTGAAACAAAATCATATCACCCGAGGGATGAAACGAACAAACAACGGACCCGTCTTATTTGTCGAAAGGCTAAAATTCAACTGTTCGCCTGGCATGGCACTATTTCTGTTTCTGGCTAACGGATACGATGGTGTTTTGGAAAATATTACCATTTCTGTTGGCTTTGAAAATAGCATGGAAAAGGCGAAAAGTGAAAATTGTGTTCGGTGGTTTTGTTGGTTGTTCGATTCGAACATGGTTCGAACAACATAAAACACACCAACCAGAGTAAGAAGCAACCCCAAACGAAGGGATGAAATAAAATATTCTATTCTATTATTTTTGCTGACGATGATGATGATGAGTGAAGTGACATCTTTTTATGGTTTTTCCTTTTTTGGTTCAATCGAGTTCGATGGAGATTTTAGGCAGGCAATGATTTTTGAAAGCATCCTTGCAGCATCTCTCCGTCCTAGTACCCAATTTGATCAAACAATTGTATTATATTTCTTCTTTCTACCCTTTTTATACGGGCTATTCCCTTTAGACCACTTATCTTGTCTGTGAGTCAACAAAACTCAATAAAATATATGGACTATCAGAAGCCTGCATTTTTGTCCTTTTTTTGCTTCTATCCAGGACACGATGTCATCACACTTCATACTTCGTTAGAAATAGGATTAAGCCGTTAGGAAAGAATGACATTATATAAATCTAATCATCTGACAGTAAATTAACAAAAATATGTACAATTCAGGTTCAATTGCTTTCGGTGATGAGGGCTTTGATGAATTTTAAATTTCAGTTTATAAACATAGACATTCTCATACAAGGATATAAAACACATATTGTTCCAACAAAAAGTGATGAATGTTCTGAGAAATTGAAAACGTATTCTTGATGGTTTTTTTTTGTTGAGGGGATGAAAAATGTTTCCTTTCTTTTTGACATTTGAAGCTTTAAAAAATGGAAGAATTCTGATGTCTTTAAAAAAACTGATATGGGGGTTAAATATTATAAAAGGCAAGGTTAGGATACATTATTCCCACATATAAAAACAAATTGTGTTGTTTTAACAAAAGCTCACATCATTGGGGAATCAAATTGTTTGTAAAACATATGAACCTACACGACATTTGAGTTAAGTGTGCATGATGAATTATTTTTAAAGGCTCGTATTTCGTTTAAACTTACACCTACCTTAAATGATATCACTTTAAAATTTGTCTGAAAAGTTTTTCCTTTTTTTAAGGAATTTAATAAATTGATTTAAAGAATTAATAAAGAAGTTAAACAATTATCAGGGGATGATGATGATGAGGTTGACAGTGAAAATTTATTGGGAAAGTTTTCTTGTTTGTATGGACTTTCGTCACAATATCTATAAAATTAATGATAATATTAAATAAAAAGGAATGAGAAAGACTTTGGATGATATTTTACTTGAACACTTTAAAAAAAAATAAACATGTAGACAGTAGTAAAATACAAGTCTAGAATGACAATGTTAAATAGTAATGAAAATGGGAATGTAATAATATTGTTATTGAAATATCGTGAGTTTGGTAAATCGATTGAAAAACATATTGTAAAAAAGTAGACTTTTTATTGTTATTACTATTATTTATTTAACTATACATAAATGTAAAAAACAATACTTATAAGCTAATAGCTGCCAGGGCTTCTAGCTGAAAGTAGAATTTTGAATGTTCTTATATCTTAGGTTGCCAACTGCAAGAGGGCTGTCGGAGTAAGTAAGAGTAATAGTATTTTTTCCCATCCTGCCTGTCGTTTTGTCTTGCTTAAAAAATTTTAGGTTTTCGTGTTTTGTTAAGAAAGTTGTAAGTTGAATTATTATTCTTTAAAATTTTAAAATTACCAACAATATTTTGCATATGATGATAGTTTGATTTTGAAATCAATTTTGACCAGTTTTAGTAGCATTTCTTGAAAAACTGTTTTTACATAACTAAATACAAATTAGATGAATTTAATTAATTTGAAGTCAATATCTTTTATTGTTCACGAGATATCGAAAAACGAACATCAATTTTTACCAATCTCCCGCACTATTTTTTGAACTTCCCATAGAAAGTTATTGTAATGGATCCGATTTGTCAAATTGAAAATTTTGACATTTCTTTACGTTTCAAGGTTCCTAGAGTCGAAATAAAAGATTTTTAGAAAGATGTCTGTGCGTGGGTGTGTTCGTACTTTCGTACGTTCGTACGTTGGCGACGTTTTTTCGTCAACAATAGCTCAAGAACCAGAAGAGATATCGACTTCAAATAAATTTTTGTATACAGATAATAAGGCAGAGAGATGCAGAAAGGGCTCAAGAGCATTGCGTATGTAGATTTTTAACCATAGCAGTTTAAAAACAGCTGGTTAACCCTAAATATCTTATTAACCAATGACGCTAGAGACTTGTATGAAATTTTATACTATTATATATTGTAACGTGATACCAAATCAATATATTTTTGGAAAAAAATCCAACCAACGGTTTTTTTATAAATAAAAAAAGAGGCTGGAATGCGACCCACACTGATAACTTCCCATCCTGTCTGTCGATTTGTCTTGCTTAAAATTTTTAACAAATTTGCGTTCTATTTTTTGTTGATTTTAATTTTTATGAAAAAAAAGGACTGTTGGATTTTTATATAAAAATTACTGAATATCGAAAACAATATTTTCTGTGAAATAAAATAAGTTTGAAGCCAATATTTTTAATTTATGAAATGCTATTTGAGTCGAAAGTAAATTTTTACCAAGTTTTAGTATTATTTTTTTTTAGAGTTTAATTTTTTGTAAAAAAACTGTCAATTCCATTTTCTTCAAAATTCTATCGAATGTTGAAAACAATATTTTCTATAAGATAAAATTAGTTTGAAAATAATATTTTATAGTTTTGAAAAAATATTTGAGTCGAAAATCAATTTTTACCAACTTTTGTTAAATTTTTTTCTAATATTTAATTTTTTGTACAAAAACTATCAATTCGATTTTTTTCAACATCTTTCAGAATGCTTAAAACAGTATTTCTTATAAGATTAAATAAGTTTGAAGTCTAACTTTCAAGTTTTTGAAAAGATATTTGAATCCATATTCAATTTTTACCAACTTTTGTTAATTTTTTTTTTAATATTTAATTTTTTGTACAAAAACTATCAATTTGATTTTTTTCAAAATTTTACTAAATTTTAACAACAGTATTTTTTTAAAGATAGAAGTAGTTAAAATCCAATATCTTAAAGTTTTGAAAACATATTTGAGTCGAAAATCAATTTTTACCAACTTTTATTAATTTTTTTTTAGGTTTTTATTTTTTTGTAAAAAAAAACTGTCTATTCGATTTTTCTCAAAATTTTATTGAATGTTGAAAACAATATTTCTTATAAGATAAAATAAGCTTGAAGCTTTAATTTCAAGTTTTAGATAGATTTTTTTTCAAAAAATATACTTCTTTTAGATCACCTTACAGTTTATTATATAATTTAATTTAATTCAAGTCTCTAGCGGTTTTGGTTCGTAAGATATTTAGGGTTAACCAAAATTTTCACCGTTTTTTTAAACTGCTATGGTAAAAAAACCACCCACGCAATTTTCTTGAAAACCCTTTCTGCATCTTTGTGCCTTATTATCTGTATAACAAAATTTATTTGGAGTCGATATCTCTTCTGGTTCTTGAGCTATGGACAACGAAAAAAACGTCGGGAACGTACGGACGTACGGACGTACAAACGTACGTACACACGCACGCACATACATCTTTCTAAGAATCTTTTATTTCGACTCTAGGGACCTAAAAACGTCGAGAAATGTCAAAACTTTCAATTTGACAAATCGGACCCATTACAATATAACTTCTTATGGGAAGTTAAAAAACTACATTGAATTTTGTACATATTCAAGATAAGAATAAAAAAATACTTTTGGAAAAAATAGTGACTGAGGTGTATGTATTTTTTCGAATTTTTAAAGAATTATAATTTTTCAAATATTTATAAAAAATATAATTTTGTAGAAACAAAATTTGAAAAACCTCAAATCCTCTTTTTTCGAAAAAGAAATGTGGACAAAAAAGGCATGATACAAAGTTTATGAAAATTCTCTTTAAATACATTTAGTCAGTAATTTGAGGAATAATATTTTTGTTTTAAGAAACTTTAACGAGGTAATTATTCAGTGTATTTTTTTCGTAAATTAGAAATTCAATGTCAGCCTGAGAACCAATTAGCGCTGTAGTGCGCCGTTTTGATACTTAAAACTCGTTTGACCTGTGATTGAAAGGGACAGATTTATAGAGAAGCTTCATAGCGATTATGTTAGAGCCATTTTGTCGCATTGAGAAAAAAGATTATGTCTCTAATCTTTGTCTCAGATAGCTCATCAAGTTCTTGAAAGAATGCTTTTCCAAAGTATTTCATTCTAATGTTTGCCAAAGCAGGACATTTGCTGAGGAAATGGATTATTGTTACACTTTCTCTTTGGTCACTACAACTACGGCAAAAGGTGTTGTAGGAGATACCTCACTTCTCCGCATGAACTCCTATAGGCTAATATCCGGTACAAACCGCAACAATCCTGGCTTTGTCTTGCCTTGGCCTGCATAGAAGATCGTTTGTACGGGTATTATTATAGGCGATCCATATCTTTCTAGATATAATGCAGTTGAGTAAATTGCTCCACCTTCAATTTGGTAGATAGAAAAGATTTAACCCTTCATAGCACCAAGAGGAATGTTAACCATTTTCGCAAGTGAGCTATGAAGGGCCGATCCTTGCCTGGCTAGCTCGTCAGCCCGTTCATTTCCCACGATACCACTATGGCCCGGAACCCAGATCAGCTCATCGCGACATTCCTTGACCAATTTAGATGAGGATATAGCCGAGTTAATGGCTTTGACAGCTGCCTGACTGTCTGTAAAGATAGCCACATTTCGATTTTGGTTTGGGTTTTGTTTAAGTATCTTACATGACTCCCTTATTGCCAGCAGTTCAGCCTAAAAACGAAAGCAAATTCAGGAAGCCTAAAGGATTGAGCTCCATTTAGGGATTAAGAAAAAATCCCAGAACCAAGCCGTCAGTAAGATGGTTATGTCGAAACCTATCGACACGATGTCATCCTCCCAATCTTCTCTTGATGGGAAAATAACCTTAAAACCCTTACTAAGGTTTAAAGTAGGAGTGCAGTAGTCAGTGTCTACCGAGATAATATCTGAGGGAATCAATTTCGTTGTGTTGCTGTGACCATAAGATTTTAACAACCAGCTGTTTGATTCCTTCAGCATAATTGCACTGCATTAAATTATGTATTTAATTAAAAGGTCGATGGGTAGAAGATCCAAAATAACGTTTAAGGCGTCCGTTGGGCAAGTACGCATGGCCCCTGTGGTGCCCACGCAAGCTGTTCTCTGAACCTTCTTTAGCTTATTAATATTATAGGCTTTGCTAAGAGCAGGCCACCACACAATCGAACCATATGTTAAGATTGGACGTACTACGGCTGTGTACGTCCATAAAATCATCTTCGACTGAAGTCCCCACTTTTTGCCGAAAGTTTTGCTGCAGGCGTAGAAGGCAACACAGGCCTCCTTAACCCGTACTTCAATATTTAGTTTCCAGTTAAGTTATGGGTCGATTATAACTCAGAAATATTTTGCACTGGAAGACAAAGATAGGATTTGACCGTTGAGTTGAGGTAGCGTGAAGGGCGGTACTTTAGTTTTGGTGGTAAAGAGAAACAGTTCAGTTTTACTTTGGTTAACTCCTAGTCCGAAACTCGTGGCCCAGTTGCTAACTTTCTTCAAAGCTGACTCCGTCATTTCACTAATCACAGAGGTGTACTTTCCTGACACCAATAGCACTAAATCATCCGCATAGGCTTCCGCCTTCACTCCACTTCTCTCTAATTTAACGAGAATTGTATCCATGACCAGAAGCCATAGAAGAGGCTAAAGAACACCACCCTGGGGTGTTCCCCTACTCACGTGTTTTGTCTCGATTGTATTGCCTAGAGTGGCTCGAATCTTCCTACCACTGAGCATGAAAATAATCTATTCTCGAATGAAGTCTTCTACACCGAACTTAAAGAGCGATTCTTCTATAGATTCGGTAAAGACGTTGTTAAAAGCAAATTCCATGTCTAGGAAAGTGGTAAGAGTAAATTCTTTATAATGAATTGTTTGTTCTACAGTACTCACTACCTCATGGAGGGCAGTCTCCGTAGATTTTCCCTTAAGATAAGCATGCTGAGAGCTTTGGAGAGGTCGTCCAACGAGGATTTCTCTCGTTTGTTTTATAGAAAAATAAGTTTAAAAAATGCCTTAAGACTTACAATTAAACGAAGCATAAAACTATTAATTTAAAGGTAAAAGTGTTTCCTTTTTTCTTGTATCTTTAATTTTGTAAATTTTATATCATTTTTTAAAATGTTCTTCAAATAATATAATAAAGAAAACATGACAGAAATGCTATACTAACCATACTTTTAATATAAAGGTTTTAAAAATGTCTTGTAGTGTCAGGTCGGTATTTATTAGGGAAGAATATAGGCTATTTAAAACCCCCTTAAGCATCAATAATGAATCAAAGTGATCACAAGGTGAGCATCAATAAAGAATTTTAAAAAATCTGGTATTTTTCATCATTTTGAGAGCTTTCCCTGCCTGCGCTGTCTAAATTTTAAAAGTTTTATTAACTAACGTAATGAATAGCCTAAAAAAAAAACATACTTAAAACCAAAAAAAAATCAACAACAAACTATGTAATTATGTAAAATATTTAATAAAACATTTTCCAATATTTGTTTATTAAAAAAATATCAAAACCATTTTCACTATTATTTTTAACATTTTCATAATTCCTTTCTCATTGTTTTTTTTTTCAAATTTCATTTCCTCAAAATACAAAGCACCTTCCTCGCTTTTGTTCCGCAAAGGATTTATTTATTTCTTTTCCAGGTGAAAAATGTTTTTCATTGTTTTACGTCATTTGAAAATGAGTTACAATAATTAATTTCTGTTTTCTGTAATAACTCAAATTTTCCCTTCCTATAATTTCCCCAAAAATATACAAAAAACTACATCAAACGAAATTTTATTCTTCTCACACAAAATAACAGTTTATTTGGTTAAAACCAAAAAATAACAAGTTGCATTTTATTAAATCTTTTTTTTCAAACAATAGATTTAGGTTTACATTTTTGTATATGTATGCCAAACAAAACTTAAAAATGCGTTTACAATAAGTATTAACAAAATTTCACCCTGTAATCTGTTTGAATTTGTAAACAATTTTGAATACTATGTAGCCAGAAGCTAGAAGCGAAAAAGAGCCTTGCTTGTGGCATTGAATTACCTTTAAAATAAAATAAAATGAAATGTATATAAACTTGATTTATGAAATTACAGTGTGCGAGATATAATAATAAAATCATTGACCTGGTGTTTTGTGTTTTGTATTTTTGTTATTATGATTTTGATTTTACAAAAGGTGAAAATAATTTCCATATTTTTTTTGGTTTTGTTTTTGATTCATGGAAGCTTCACGTCGTGCAAGGAGGTGAAATGACTATAAATAATTTTGTTAATTTATTTCTGTAAGCAAAAATATTGGTAGGAATAATAAAAGATTGATATTACAATATTTAAGATAAACATCTGAAACAAATCTCACGTTTTCCGTCATAATTGAGAAAGGCTGGAGTTGAAAAATTTCAAGGTTTAAGAAAAATCTTAAAAGCTTATTTTGTGGTTTTCTTAAGGGAAATTGTGTTAATGGGGTGAATAGTTTAGTGTTGTACACTGTGGCGTATACTTACTTTTTTTAACAAATCTTTTAAATGATGTTCCAATAGACATGAAACAGCAATGTGTTGTAGTAGGTCAGATAGAATAATCAAAAATTAAAGAGATTTGTTAAAAAAATAATTATAGTTCAAAAAAGTAAGTATACGCCACAGTGTATCATATAAAGGTATGGGCATAATTTGTAAAAAAATTCAAGAAGAAAAACTTGGGTGCGAGTTCAAATAAGCCTTTAGGCCCAGAACAAGAACTTGCCCTTAATTTTTGACTAGTATTTATTGTCATAATAATGAATATTTAACGTTAACCAAATGTTTTTTAAGTTTCAGTTTTTCAATTGACGTCAAAGGGTATTATTTATTCATCAATGAAATAGCAACTTTTATTTACTCAGCCCTCTTGTATGTAAACTTGCGCTTAAGCACTTGGTATAACATTTTAATTGCACCCAAATAGACATAATAATAAGTCTCCCCCACTCCTCCTTAACCTCATCCCTCTAAAAAAAACCCTCAAGGAAGACACATAAACTTAAGTTTACTTTGCATTCACAAAAGAATATAAAGTATGACTCAGGAATGACACGAGGGGGGAGGGAAACAATTTTGTTTTATTTGAGTTAAATGTCCTTTTGCACCGTGCTCCTTTTTTATGTAAATTATACTGCAGTTGAGTTGGGAACAAAGTTTTTAAAACATTGTTTAAGTGACCTTGTAAACGACCAAAAACTCCTCAACTCGACGAGAAAATATATATTTTTCATTCTTCAACGTTCATATGATTGTCCTTCGGTGTTATTTCCTTTAAATGGGGTTGTAACTTTTTTTTGTATGTTTAGTTTTAGTTTTTGTATTATTTTTATTTTTGTAGGTTTTATTTTATTCAAGGAGCAAATAAATGTTATTACTCGCATCGTATTATATGCATAGAGCACATGAACACTTTGAATATTAAAAAAGTTTAGTTTAGGTTTATATTTGCAAGGAAAGTTAAATAAACTATTTTTTGGATTGTGCATTTCTCAATAAAAAATAAAATAAAAAGTTGGAATTTATACTTTTGCTTACTGTTATATTAGTAGGTAGATGGATAAAGGTCATAAATACCAGGAATTTGTTCATTAGGATTGAAAGGTTCATATATCATCATGAATTAAGTTTCGTGCAACTTATTTGCTGAAACCAATTTTAACTTTTAGAATTTTATTAAATTAGATAATTAGATTTTCCGTATTTGAACACAACTTTAAATCAGTTCTCATCATATTAAATACTTTAAGACTTTAAGCGGCCATATTCATTTTTGACATCATTTAAAGTAAAAAGAAAACGATTTTCTGAAAATGCATCTTTGAATTTCGATCGAATAAAACATTGCTTTAAATCATTCTTTTTATTAATCAAATAACTCGAAAATAACAATTTTTGAATTTATATTATTTGATTATGTTCAACAATTGTTTCTTTATGTTAATTTTGATTTTATTACTTAAACACTTTCATATCCTTTGATTTTTTTATTTTATGGTCTTGTAACAGTAAGCAATAAAAAGAGAAAGTACTTGCAACTAATCAATTGATTTTATAAGGCCTATATAAAAAACAAATTATATATTTTTCATGTGTTTACATTTTATTTCTACGTTTATTTTTCTTTTATTTTTTTTTCAAGATTTATTGGTTCCCAGTGATTGAGTCTCGATATAAATCAAATAATAAAGAAAATCTTTTTTTTATCACAAATTTATGTGGGAAATAAAAAAATAAAGGGTTGTCTTACTGGCCTATATACTTTTTTGGTGGTGAATTATATTCTTTTATCAAATATAAACACACAATGTAAAATTGATAACATCGAATTCAGGCACAAACTTTGGGGTTGTATTTTTGTTGTACTGAAGTTTCAGTTAACTTTGACGAAAATTTGGAACTTAAAAATATATTGTGGAACCATATATTACCAACTTTTTAACAAGCAATCCCGTACAAATGTTAAAATATATAATATTTCATCATGATAATTTGTCACTCTAGTGAATGAATTCATTACATTAATAAATGTTTTCTTCGAATTGACAAATTCATTCATCATATTTATGAATTATTTTTGTAACATCACCATACTTAAGAATGTTATCATCAATGTAACTAATCTTGTCATAACAATAAATTCATTTCTCATAATGTTAATGAATTCTTCATCCTATTGATTATTCAATATCATCACTTTTGTAAAAAAAATGTATGAAGACTGAAATCGAAGTGAAGAATCATTTAATGAAAAATTTGGCAAATAACTTTTTTCATCATATTGACGAAATAAATTGATTGAATTGATGAAAGATATACGGGTTTTGTCATAAAAAAAATTAAATCTGTTTTCATATTATCGATATACTGTTCATCTTATCCATTTTGATGATTTTTACATGATATTGACTAAATTTTTCATCTTTATGAACTACTGATTTAGTTCAGTGTGATGTGGGTTACATTAAACCATTGCATGAACAAAAATTTTATTTTGCAAAGATGTTCCACATATGAAGTATTATACCTTTGAAAAAATGACAGTACATTTATTATGCTAAATTTATACTGAATTAGTCAACCATCGTCGTTGGTAAGTACTTTTAGTGTTCTTGCACTCAATCGGTGATCTTTAAAATTCATTTATACTTATTTAATATTTGAAGTAAGAACGCGTGGAGTTAGAGGAATACGTTGCAACGCATTCTTCTAATTACAGTCAGATGCGTTGAGTGACATAGCCCCACCAAACAAGAGAAACCTGAAAAACACAGAAATTGACCAACCTTTACAACAGATGGACTAAACAATAAAACAAACGATGAAACGGACAATACCAAAGTACAAAGAACGGGACCAAATGGATGCCTACAGAAACGTGACTATAAAAGCACTACGTAGGCACAAGAGTAGCTTACTGACAAGACTCAAAACCTTGTACAGACGACTTACAAACCCACACGACTTGGAGGTTAGGACACTGAAGTCATCATTGCAAAATATCAATCTGTTGATTAAGGAGAACTACAGGTTATCCGTTAACAAGAACTGGGACCACAAGATCCGGTCAGTTAACTCCAGTGACCCAAGTATGTTTCATAAAATTAACAAGATATTCAGGAAAAAAAAAATGTAATGACCTTCCGTATCTAAAACTCCAAAGAACTGAACAGAACAGGGACGTACTCAGGACAGCGCAAATGGATCCAGAAGAAGTCATCTGTGACGATGAATTTTAAAGAATTGAAGATCCGAAGGAAAAAGTGCAAGCGGTGGGAGCTGCTTTTCAGCAAGTGTACAGGGTGAATGTCAGCATTCACCCCAACCACCTACTTGAAAACAGAGCCCTACTTAATCACTTTTACCTCCGAAATGATATCACACAATGGGGATCTGAGAACCGCGGTTTCATGCTGTTCAATGACAATTCCTTGGCAAATGCCATAATCGCCGAGCAAACGGGAGCAATTCCCTTGTAAGGTTGAGCTTAAGATCATCTTCAATTGAATAAAAAATAAAGTCAGTAGGTGTCGATGGTATATCCAACGTTGTACCGATGGAAGCAATTGACATTTACACTACGCTCTTCAATAATGCATTGAATACTGCATATTATCCAGTGCATTGGAAGACCGCTGTGGTTCATCCCCTCCCGAAAAAGGGAAAGGACAACTCCAACCCGTCAAATCTTGGGTCGATAAGTCTTTTTCCGAGCATCAGCAAAGTTTCCGAAAAAATCATTAATAGGGCTCTGACTAAGTGGGCTGCGGACAACAAAATAATTATGAATAAACAGTTCAGGTTCAAGGCGGGTCATGACACAATTCATGCTGCGTCTAAACTCGTTTCTGGAATAAATCAAAACAACAATGCACAGGTGCTGTTCTGGTTGATTTGAAAAAGGCCTTTGACACCGTGTGGTAAGAAGGTCTTCACCTAAAATTAAGCAGGCTTGTAATAAGCAAATTAACGTTGTATATAGTTTATGATATGCTTAAAGGTAGAAACTTTGTTGTCAAAAGCGGCAATGTAATTCCTAAAACATTCTCTTCCCGCTGATTCTCTTCAGCATTCACACCAGCGATCTGATAGGTAGTCTTCCAAAGACAATTGCGTACGTCGACGATCTAGTTCCGTACAGAACAACCCGAAAGATTGAGGTTATTAGAATTCTCTTGCAGCGTGATTTCGACAAGATTCAGCGATTTTGCGACGACTGGAAACTGAAAATGAATGTCCAGAAATCGGAGACAATTCTGTTCTGAATGCCGTTGGCTAGGGTTACGAGGGATACGTGCAAGAATTGGCAAGATGCAAGATGGTCATCGTTGATCTTCACTGGCAGCCATTAGCGAGCAAAAGTGTAGTGAAGTACCTCGGTATCTGGTTAGATCAGTATTTATATTTCGACAGACATATAAATGGTGCTCTGACCAGGGCCAGAGGAACCTTCGCTCTGACGAAACGGCTGCTTTTTAGCAGTCGTCTTGACCCCAGAGTGAAGGTAATTTGATACATGGCCCTCATACGGCCGATGATCGTTTATGGTTGTCCTGTGTGGTTCAACGATGTCCCTTCCCAGATGGAAAAGTTTCGGTTGTTCCAGCGGCAGTGTTTACGACGCTGTAGCAATCTTAAATCAAACAGCCGAATCTTCTTACGTGCATTACTATTCTAACGAGGTCCTTTACAACGGGGCTCGAATCAACAGAATTGACAATTTCGTGATAAAACTCGTTACAGGAGTTATGTCTTCGACCAAAAATTTAATTTTCGGGGCGTTCTATCCGAACGACGAGTATTTTGAAAGTGCACGCTTGAGCGGCTTCAATCCCTCAGATGCATTCCTCTTTTTAGATAGATGCGGTCTGATATGATGACAAGGCGAAGCAGAGCTCCTTCGGTTCAGTAGGGCTGCGTCCGAACGGGACCGAACTGATAGGGTGAAGCAGGTGAACCAGCTTTGGTGGCTTCAATCGGAACTTGTCAGTAGTCGGGATGGGGTCTTAAGCCTTTGCCGGCTTACATACTTGTTTTATAGTTTAAGGGTTTAGTTTTAAGTAGAATAGGTATGGTGGCACAAAAAAAATAAAATATAAAAACATGGGATTCAAAAAAAAAATTAAAACAAAAACAAGAAAATCTGAAAAACAAAAAACGTTAGATAGTTAGATTTGCTTCTGTGGTTGTTTTAGTTTTAAGTAGTTTTTAGGTAGAATAGGTAGTTTTAGTTCGCTTTAAGTGTTATATTAAGGACCTTATTTTAAGTAGTTTTTAAGTTAAAATAAAAAAGGATATTGATATTTATTTTTTTCTAAATTTTCTTATAAATACAAAAGTTAATAAAATGGAATTGAAGTTCAATAGATTTTAGGGCCGAAAGTATTAAGTATTATTGTTTAACTTAGAGTGTCCGTATGGGACCAGTAAGTTAATTGTAAGTTATGGTTAATTAGGCTAGTTTTATGAATTTTTGTCTAGCTTTTAGAATGGTTTAAGTTATAAAAATGAATTTGAAAAAAAGATATTTGAAGCTAAATAATTAAAATTTTCTAATAACTCTGCAAATTATTATTTTAAATACAGAAATTATTGAGTTAATTTAAGGACTTGTTCTCAAAAATAATATTTCAACAGTGTTTTTTTAAAAAGATGATTAGGTTTGAAATTCAAATAATTTCATCCAATTTTGAACAATCTCGAATTGTTTTTATATTTGTAAGTTCATTTGTTAAAAAAAATTATGTGACGATTTTTTAGGAATTTTCAATTTAGAAATTCGCCATTTGCCAAAAACCAATATATAGAAAAATTATTAAATAACAATTATGGTATAAAATTAAACAAATCGTTGGTTCACTATAATAAATAAAATGCACGACTGGGTCGCACGAACTTGCTCCTGTATGCAAAGAGTCTGTTTAAAAAAGTACTTATATGAGATTTAAAAATATACCTGTGAAATAAGTTTGGCTTCAAAGATATAAATGCCATTTGAATTGTCAAAAAAAACCGCTTGATCTTTGTATATGAAAACCATAGTACTCTCATGAGCATAAACTTTTAGGGCGACCAGATGCCGAGTCGTTGGCGTGGCGTTAGTATCGAAAGTGGAGAAATTCAGCGGGAGCGAGAGAAAAATATTATTCCCATTCCCATAAGCAGCCAGCAGAATAAGGGAGATAATTAATTTTCGACCCAAAAAGTCAACAAAATTTCCTTCATTTTATTTGAGTCTATCCTCGTATATGTTTTCACATAAAGAGCTTTCATATGAAGGTTGATGAATTTGTTTTTGTTTTATTTATATCAATACACTTTATATAACAAACAAAATGGCTTATTATTGTATATAATAAGGGGATGAAACAAACTTTTGCATGCTTAAGTCAGCTGTTTAGGATCTTTTACCGATATTTGTTTTTATTTCCATTCATAAGTCTGCTTTTACTTGTGTACGATCTTTGTATATAAAAAATGGTTTCTATTAACTATAAAGCTACAATACGATTCATATAGATTCAACTTGTTCCTTAAAAGCTCTTTTCCTTTAGATAACTTTATTGTAATTTCATATTAGAAGAACCAGGATGGAAAATAAATAAGATAAGAAAGAGGCAGAATGTTTAAATTGTAAGGCGATCGCCTATTGGTTATGTAGTTAGGTAGCAGGTAGATGTCTAAAACGACCATAGAATAGTTCACTTGGCGTGCTTAGCTTTATGCAGATAGATAGATAGGGACATGTTTATGATGATAATGAAGGAATGCTATTGGTGGCTAGAAGGAACATACTACATTCCTTCTTAAGTTTTCAGCGCAAACATGGAGTTATTACGTTCAGTCTATTTTTTTCACTAAAGTTTTAAAAAACAAGCATACGAACAAGTACAAGAAATTGCTGTTAATGTGTTGTTTACAGTCAGGCTCTTGTGCGTTTTGGATTTTAGTTAAGAAGTGACACGTAAGCAGTAGTTGTAGAAGTTGTACCTTTATAAATAGGTACAATGTGTATGCGTTGAAAATACATATACTCTCTCTGGCCCGTTTCTTTAACTTGTAGGTACTAAGTATTTATTTTTTTATGTAGGCGAAGGCCAGTAAATCATGTGTGAAACAACCTTATTCGTAAAGAATAATATTTTAAAATCACAAATACAAAGTTACCAAGATAATACTTCTTGATAGACTCTTTAAAATAGATTGTTGATTAAATATATCATATAAATGTGTACCAAATGCATTAATTTGGATGAAAGATAGGAATGTAATTACAATTTTGTCAAAATAATGCGCTCTTTCGGTCTCATGTACAGTTAAAAAAATTTAAAAAATAATATTTTAAGATTCAAAATTTTACCTGAAAAAGAAGTTTGTCTTCAAAAATTTAAATGCCATTTTATAAATAAAAAAACCGTTGATTTTCCAAATTTTTATTTTGAAAATCGTTAGAGCGGTTTTTTTTTAAATTAATTTTTTATATATAAAATTTTCCAATTTTGTTCTGAACATTTTTTTGGAATGCAGTTGTTTAGTGATTGTAAATATACGTCTTGCGTTTGAATTTCGTAAAAAACTGTTGACCCGTTTTTGAGATATAGAGTTTTGAAAAATAAAAATTCAATATTTTTTAAAAACTCCAAACAATTAAAAATTGCATTTTTGTTAATCAAATATTGTTAAGGCAATATAGGAGCTTATTCAGAAAAAAAATTATTAAAATCAGTTCATAAGTTGCTGAGAAAATTAAAAAACAAAATAACGGTTCTATGAGCGGTACCTTTCCTGAGCAATACAAAAATATGGTTTTCTTATAAAAAGAAGCCAAGTTAAAAAATAAAATTTTAGAGAAAATTAAAAAAAAATCTATCAGTTTGTTTTTGAGAAAATTCGAATTTTCGGTTTTTGACCAAAAAAATTGTATGGGGGCCACTGTTAGTTTCGATCTTAAAAAAAAAATGAAAAAAACGCCTAAGGCGAATCTGCTCAAAACCTTAACTTCTGAGTTTGAACTCAATCGACCCAATGGTTTAGGCTGTAGGAGCGTGGACAGACAGACAAAACCGACCGGACGGAATCGCGGGACCCACTTTTTTCGACTTCTCTACCATCGTAATATCATGTTTGATTAAAATCTCGAGTTCGAAATTTTGCACGAATACAAAACTTGCCATATAGTTCCTATATGTCGCAAGTAAAAAACCTATTTGTATACATTAACGGTTTTCATAGAGTTTTCGTTGGAAATCAAATTTCTGGTTGCACTGTTTACAGTCCTTACAATTATTTCATTACTGAACAGGTCTGCTGATTTTGATACTAAATTATATCTTCTTTACCTCCACTTAAAGACGTAAAAATTTTGTTTTCAAACTTGATCTGATTTATTCTTGTATCTGCTTAGATTATCAGAAATTGATTAGTTGAACATGATTTTTAATGACTTTTATTGCTGGTAAATGTAACGTAAAAAATTGTACTACACTTTATTTTACTTAAATCAAAACTAAATACAAATTTCTCCCACTTGTTACAACAACTCAATGAAACGTAAAATCTCCTTCCCCATTTATTTTAAGGAAAAAGAACTCTTTATTCCTAAGAATTAAATTCAATATGTAGATATCCTTCGCTTTATGAACTTCTATAACCAATCTGTGCTACTTCTAAAATTTCTTAAACGTAATGATGCAAAAGAAAAACATACTTTAACTTCGTATTCAAAACCAAATACTAGAAAAGTTAACTCATGAACTTTCCGGGTCACTGATGCGTATACGTAACTTTTTTCTTCTTTCTTTTGTTTCTCTTACGCTTGACTCTTAGCCAAATTTTGAAATTGAATGAGTAAGATTCTCAAAAGTTCACCATAATGTTTCTTTCATTCTACCGCATAATAGCATCACATGAATATAAAAACTACATCCTTCGCAGTCTTCCATACAACAATTGTCCACCATCCAGCATATCCTTCGATTTTTTTCATTTCTCAGATTTACTCACCCTTATAAACGGTATCTCTTTTCGAACATGTAAAAGTTAAGTATGCTAAAAGGAAAAATCACTTTTTGCCTTGAGCTAGCTAAGCACAGCTATTGCCGCCACGCCGCCGTTAGCGAATATGTATGTATCGAATTCGAAAACACTTAATGACTTAATAACTTTGTCGCTGCCTTTTGCTTTCCTTCTTCTTTTTTGACTGCATCATTCGAGAGTTCAATACACAAAACTCACATCAGGAGTATTGAAAACTTTGCCTTTTCTCTCGAATCGAGATAACTTGTATGCGGTGCGGATGGCAAACTACAATTTGCCCAACGGTGCTGAAGAAAGATACCAAAACTTTAGTTTTTGCGAGAACTTAGAACAATGCTTTCTAGAAAAGGGTGTTGACAATTTGTTTTTTTTTAGAATTTTCGAACAAAACAAGCGTACATCCTGTTTTTATGAAATAAGAATGAAAGAAAATCTTATTTTATTTTTAAAAGAACCAGCACCATACTTAAAAATTTAAAGTACAATTGTAGTAGATTTTAAAAAGAATGCAAACAAATATTTATTTTTCATTGGTTTTATTAAAAAAATGCTTGAATTTAAGTTTTTATTAAAAATATAATAGACTTTTTTAAATTCCTTTAAATATAGTATCGTCTCTTTCACAAAATTTTAGTACAATTGTACTAGATTCAAAAAACAATGCAATCATTTTTAATTTTCTAAGTTCATATTTTCTATTGTCAATGAATATAACATTTGAATTTGCTTTAAAAAGACTTTATGATATTTTAAAGAATCCAAAGTAGAAAAAAATCCTTAAAGTGGCAACACTTTTCCTACCATTTCTTTAAATGCTCTGAGAAACTATCAGGAAATGAATCAAAACCAAGTCGATATGTGTATAATACGAGCACATAAGTTTTCAATCGGGAATTGAAATGCGTACGAGTATTATTTGTTAAGATTCTCTCAAACGTAAGCCCGTACTTTTGCAGTCAAAAACTTCCACATCAGACATTGATACTAACTTAGCAGGACTTTGTTTGAGTTCACAAAGAAAAGATCCTTAAACAAAAACCCAAAGGCAAACCTAAAGAAAATCAAAGAACAAAAAGGTAGAAAGGTAGAAAGGAGAATGGAGAAAATGGGAAAGTAAATCCCAAGAACTATACTATAGGAACAGCTATTTGATGCAATGTCTTGAATTAGAAATCTCAGTTCCTTTAGAAAACGTTGGTATTCAGTTCTTAAAGAAAATGGAAGTAAATGAAAGAGTTTGTGTGGGGTTTTTTGTTGGGGAGGTTTTCGCATTGGGTGAACTTTCATTTTGTTAACATTTTTGTTTTGTTTTTGTTTTTGTTTCCGTTTTCGTTTTGTTTTTAATTCCCCAGGAGAATATGACTTTTTGCTCTGACACTACTGGCACTTTTCTCGTTTTAGCTTTGGTGTGTGTGTGTGTTTAGTTTAATGTAATTAATTTAGCTTAACACGAGATAATGCTGTGCGAAAATGGTTATGTCTTTAATTTGTAATGAAACAATTATTACTATTTTGATAGTTTGAGTTTTCTTCGTTTATACTTAATTCGTAGTATCCCTGCTGTTTGGGAGTTGTACAATAGAAGTTGAGTATATTTATATTCATGATGTAAATTAAATTGAATGTCAAAGAAAAGATTACAGAAATCTATTTTCGAGAGTTTCGTTTTGAATATTCTATTCAACGACTAACTTGAGATGCTAAGATATTAAAGAAGACAAAAGACCTGCCAACAGAAATGATGTTTGAGCTTTTGATTTGCTTTCTTGATTTTACGAATCAGTTTTCTATAAATTACCTTGTGTATTGAAAACCCTGTTTTTAAGTTTATGTTAGTTAGTAATTTTATGGAAGGTATTTGGTATCTTTCAAAAAACTCACGTTATTCTATACAAAAAGTTTTGAATTTCTACCATTTGAAGATTTGTTAAGATTTCGATTTATCTGCACAATTTACTTAAAATTTTAAGGATGTCTTGCAAATTAAATTTTCATTGGAAGAAGGATTTGTTACTTCCAATATATAAGAATCATATGGCAAGTATTTCAGTCTTCAAAAATTTCGAACTCGAAGTCTTAATCAAACGTGACATTACGATGGTAGAGCTGTCAAAATTAGTGGGTCTAGCATTTCAGTCTGTTTGTCTGACTGACTATCACCTTGACATCTTTAGGCTTTAAGCTAATTTTTTTTCCAAAATCGAAAATTGCGATTTATATAACTATGGAGTTTGGTCAAAACAACATAAGTCAATAATCTTCGTTTTGAGAGAAATGAGTTTCAAAGTTAAAAAAATTCCTCCAAATCCAGTTTTTTTAAATAAATATTTTTTTGGATGCAATTTTGTTTCAAATAATAACATTTATACGAATAAAATAAAAAAAAAATAATATTTAAGCTTGTTTATAATATATTTATAGTATATATGTTGTTTTTCCCAAACTGGGTTGCGTTCAAGAAAAAGATTATTTTGAGTTGTGTCTTTACTACCAATATTGAAATAAGATTTAAACTACGTTTTTTTATAAAACAAATTTATTTCACTTTAAAAAAAATACAATAAGTAAAAACTAAATAAAAACATTATAAAAACTCATTATTAAAAAAAGGAACGAGTAGGTTAGGTTAGGTAAGGTTATAGTGGTTGTCCAATATGGAAACGGACACACTTAGGCCAGTTTAATGACCCATTGTGATACCACATAAATCTTGAGGCTTCCTCGTAAGCTCAATGGAACCAGCTTGAGTCCCTTACGAAACGTGAGAAGCTGATTATACCGATATGATTTAGATCGTTTAGATCGTTAAAGAAGAATTCTTCTAGGTAATTCTTGCGTTTTCGAGCTAAAGCAGGGCATGTGCAGAGAAGATGAAGAACCGTTTCTTCCTCTTCCTCGTCCATACAGCTTCTGCAAAAGTCATTTGAGAATACGCCTAGTCTCGTGGCGTGCTTTCCTATTAGACAGTGTCCGGTTATGACACCTATTATCGAGCTTATATGCGATCTGCTTAGAGAGAGCAAGCACCTTGAACGTTTAATATCCAGTGTTGGCCAGATGTTTTTTGTGGCTTGACACGTGGAGATATAGTTCCACCTAGTGCCTGCCCTCCCCGCCGCGTCTTGCATTAGCAACAGTTTACAAGTAGCGATTGGTATGCTAGTACTTGCCAAACGTGGTAGGATGGGCTGTACTGTATTGTTCCTGGCGAGTTCATCTGCCTTACAGTTACCTGGAATGTCTCTATGGCCCGGCACCCAGAAAAGGTGAATATTTAACTGTTACGCCATCTCCATTAGAGATGATCGACAGTTATGGACTGTTATAGAGTTTGTAGAGACAGAGTCCAGAGATTTGATAGCGGCCTGGCTGTCAGAGAAAATACGGATATCAGATGTTGATATCACGTTATCTTTGACCCAAGACAAGACTTCTGTTATCCGCCTGGAACACGCTACAATGATTGGGAAGGCGGAATGAGAGACTTAATTCCAGTCGTCCAGAGTACACATCTCCACCAACCCCTTCTTTTGTTTTTGAACCATCTGGAGAAAAATGGATTGACTCATCCTCCAAGAATGTCCTTTCCTCCCAAAAAGATCTGGTAGGTATAGAAATCTGGAAGTTTCTGTCGAATTGTAGTTGGGGGATGGTGTAGTCTGTGTGCTTTGGAAGTGATTACGGAGTGGCCAATGTTGTTGTTAGTCCACTGCGACGAAGCATTGAGGCGAATAGCAGAGCTTGCAGCTATTTGTTTACTAAATATGTCAAGAGGTGTAAGATAGAGCAAGGTGTCCAGTGCCACAGACGTGGTCTTGCGAAGCGATCCGCTTATACATAGGCAAGCTGAACGTTGGACTTTATTTAATTTGTCCCGATTTATTCCTCTCTCTAAAGCAGTCCACCAAACTGCCACACCATACATTAAATTCGGTCTAATTACCTATGTGTATAGCCAATGCGTGATTCTGGGTTGTAAACCCCATTTATTACCAATAGCTTTTTTGCAAGAAAAGAGAGCTACAGTAGCTTTTTTGACTCTTTCCTGTACGTTGCGTTTCCAATTTAGTTTTTTGTCTAAGACCAGACCTAGGTATTTAGCCTCGTCTGAGAATTTTAATTGGATTCCTTTAATATAAGGAGGGTTGACAAATGGAATTTTGTATCTCCTCGAAAATAAGACCAGATCGGTTTTGTGTGGGTTAACACCCAGTCCACACCGATCAGCCCAAAGTATTAGTCTGTCTAAGGCATTTTGTAAGAGTTCTTTTAGGATATTAAGATGCTTTCCTGAAACTGCTATAGCAACGTCGTCTGCATAAGCTATCACTCTGAAACCCTCCGCATCCAGACTAGTTAGGATTTCATTCACCACTAGGTTCCAGAGGAGAGGGGATAGAACACCACCTTGCGGTGTCCCTCTACTAACGAATCGTCTGCAAGAAGGGTTGCCCAGTTTTGAGTTAATTATTCTGCTAGTAAGCATTAAATGAATTAACTCCCGAAGCGAACTCTTTACATTTAGAGATGTCAGTGCAGATGTGATTGCAGATGTGTCCACGTTGTTAAAGGCACCTTCGATGGTGCGTACTAAAGTGTAGAACGCTGTTTCCACCGATTTACCTTTACAGTAGGCATGTTGAGACGAAGACAGAAGTCTTGTTTTGAGAAGGAATGATGATAGACTTATAGGTCGTAGATCTTTAGGATTGACTTGGGAGCATTTACCTGCTTTGTGTATAAAAACAACTTTTACTTCTCTCCATGCCGAGGGAACATGGACCAGGTAAAGACAGCTGGTAAAAATTGCATCAAGGATTGGTGCAATTATATCATTAACGAGTAAGAAATTAAAAGTTTTTATTGATTTTTGTTTTATATATTAATCTACATCGGATGAATTGTATAAATCCGGATCTACATCCTGTTTTCCCTTTTCTGATTTCAAGGCTTTATAAAAATCGTGGAAAATTGTTGGAATTAATGGCAGTAGAGATATTATGTCATTTTTTTTCTTCCGATATCGGTGGTGGTATCACGTTTTCCAAATTAAATTTTGCTGAGTTTCTACCCCTTCGTTTGAAACTTACACATCGAAAAACTGTTTCTTCATGCAGTGTTGTTTTGAAAAAGGCTTTTCCGGGATCTGATTTCAAAAAACGCAACCATTTGATGGTTTGAAAACCAAACATGTTCCCATCTTCATCTTTCTTTCGAACGACGAAGCCCGCACTCGCTTTCAATAAACTTGAAAAATTCCAAACTTCCTGTGGCTTTAATTCATGTACCACAAATTGTTGTTCTTTCCCACATGATTTGAGAAGTTGGTACCATTCATGGGGGTGGTAGATTTCAGAATTTGATTATTTCTTCTTCTTTTCAGAATGGTCGATATCACACTCCATATGTGTATGGCCAGGAATTAAAAATGTGTTTTCTGGTGTTTGCATTGATAGCAAAAACATGGCCTCAACAATCGTGTTTTTGTTTTGGCCGCCACAGGTATCGGAATAAAACTTCACCGATTTGATGGAATTTGGAATTGTTTTCAAGTGCAGGAAATTGCAGAAGCGATTCCATTTGCCCCTCTTCCAGCTATTTCTTCATGCCACATATAATTTTTTGAAGACCCATCCGATAAATCATGCATAGTCAAATTAAATGTCAATTAAATGCCTCTTGTAAAATGCAACTAATGTGGACAAGCTTGGCGTCGGCAGACATTGCTGGAGATCGAAAACAAAACAAACTTTGGCGCTATCTTCTTGGGCTTCAAGCTTGTCTTTTTTGTTTGCATTGTATGCCATGTCTGCCTCCTCATGATGTTTGTCCAATATTATTTTAAGTTGCTCCAAATCATCACTTTTTTTCTTCGGTTGCAATCTTTATCTTCATCTGTAAGGAATCACAAGTGTTGCACGTGTCCTGTTTTGGTCTTTTGAACGTTAACTTCATTTTATGAAGTTCTCTTTCATAAATGGTTCTTGAAACATGCTTTTCTTGTTCCATGGCTTGGTATAATTCAAAAATTGTTGCCAATAAGTTTGCCGGAAAAATACGATGGTCGTTTGTCCTTCTCGTATAATGGCTCTCATAAGATGAAAAAGATTGAATGTGCTGTTTAACTGATTGAATTACAAAATCAGACGTCTTATTGCTAGGAGTGTGATAGCCACGTTGATCTGTAGGCAAAATTCAACTTAAGGATGAAAGTTTCATCTCATCCAGAGTGTCCTTAAAGCATTTTTTACAAACCTTTTGTCGTGTTCCATTTATTTTGAAAAAGTAGTAATACGACACGATTCTGTTTTTAGGTTAGGGGAAAATGTTGGCCGGTGATATTTTGGATATTCGTGGCATATTAAGTTTCCAACATAACTTGCCCTTGCATCCCGAGAGCCAAGTGACCAATAAGCATCAAAGATATTTTATTGTACATCGGGTTTCAAAATTTTAAAACAATCGTTGCGACAGCTTGTCAAGTTTTTTGATGCTCGGCAACGCTTACTTACTTTCTTTTCAGTTTTGTACGATTTACATGCATTACGACTTTGTTTCCTTTGTCGACGAAGAGATCGTTTCCAGGGCTTAGATTCTGCCGCAGTAGATTCTGCCTAAGTAGATTCTGCTGGATTTTGTTAATCGGAGGGGTTCACCACTGGGTCCGATTCGGGAAGAAAACTTGGATCTGCCTGGCTGTCATCAGAAAAATTAAGTAACTCCAGTAATTGTGGTTCTATATCTGGCGCCGAGGATTAATCTTTAAAAACAAAAGACATTGTGTTTAACTTTTTTTAAATGTTTTTTTTTTTAATCTTCTTGTCTTACCTGTAAAAGACATTTCTTTGTGAGTTGTGTTGTTTTGACCAAACACTTATTTAAAATATTAAACAATTTTGATTGTTCAAAACAGCGCAAGTCGAGTTATGCCATTATGACCAAACATTGTGTTCGAAAAAGCAGTTAAGTGTTGTTAGGATCAGTAAATATCTTTATAACTAATTTACATAGAGTTATGTTGTTAAGACCAAACGAAAATAGATTTTTTTAAATACTTCTGCATACTGAACTCATTTTCGAAAAAAAATTGACTTATGCTGTTTTGATCAGACTCCATAGTTATGACTCAAATAATTTAAAACTAAAAAAAATAAAAGACACAAAATTTAAAATGGAAACATTGTCTAAAAGGTCTTAGACAATTTTAAAACACGTGAAAAAAACACTTATTTTGAATTTTTTTTTCTAAAAATTCAGCTTTTCAAAATCTTATGAAATTAAAAATATAAAAAATTATAGAATTGTGAGAATAGACAGAGAACTAATTTTTGAAAGTAACTAGTGAGATATTTAACACAGTCATAGCTTTTCTACTTTTCTAAGTTACTTCAAAAGTAATAAATTTGTCTTTATTTCCTAAGGACAGAGAAGTCAATTTAAGGATTTTTATACGAGGTTGTTAACCTTGTTTGCTTCGTCCTTTTTACAATTTAAATTATATCTTTTTTAGTCTGAAGTTAAAAGCTGTCTATAAGTTGAGAAATTAATCAACATTATGTTCCTTCTTATTCCCTTTTTCACGTTTTATTTTTTTTAAAATCTAAAAACTAAATCATTAAGTGTTGAAAAAAGGAACAAAAACACATTTTAAACAACCCTCGTTAAGTTTACTGTTGCTTAAAAAAAAAGGTCAGTATAGATCTATGACTAAATTCAGTAACCTAAACATGCTTAAGAAAACATCTTAAAGAATTTTACTTAGTTTTATACTCTGGTTATATCCTTGCACAACAATTTATCTAAATTGATGGCTTTTCTATTGGATTCCCTACATTTTCGTCCTTAAGTCCTTAAATAGTTTCCATTCAATTCAAAGGGTGTTAAAATCGATGGTCCATTGATGTTGGATAATAATTATATTAAAAGGAATTTTTCTACTAAATCCCAGAAGGTTTACGTCGTCGTCGTCATCGGTCGGTTGTCCTTAAATTTAAGATATTTTGTGTGTCTATAAGGACGTCGATATATGTATGTTCTTGAAGTTCACTATAGATTCGTGCGTAATCAATCAAATCAACCGACTGACTACAAACTATACGACGACGACTGAAACTGAAGACGATGACGGCAATTTCTTAGAGAGGTATAATATCTATCGATTTATTCTTTTATATTTTGGGGTTTTCTATTTATTGAAGAGGTTCCAGAGGCTAACTATTCATACATATATGTATGTATATAGGTATGTAGAGATTGGCTTCTTATTTCTTTTGACGATAAATAATAGATATGGTCTCTTCTGTATCTATCTATGGCCAATGATTGATGGGTAAACATATTAAATCAAAGAACTATATACAAACCTACATTCTACAAAATTTAGTGTATGTAGTTTTCTTTTTTGTTGTTCTGTCTATCCTGAGAGTTTTCCATTTTTTTTTTTTTTAACATTTTCTATTTTGAGAGGCTGTTTGATTTTAATGGATGCCTCTTTGTATTTCATCATTGGGTTAAAGCTTTGTTTGTCTATATACTATTTCCATTGTGTTCATAGATAAAAGGTTCAAATTTGGTTCTTCTTTTTTTGGAAATATTTACCAAAATGATGTAAGACAATTTGTTTACCACTTTTTCGTCTTATCCTTGTTTGACTAAATACAGAAAGCGATGTTGATTTTGGAAAACCAAAAAAATTGTGTACAACATTTAGCTTTCAATCAATTCAAGGAAAGGTTTGAAATATCGAAGCCATTTAGTAATTTAGTTGTTGGCTAATTTAAGTTTCAAGAAATCTGTTTACTTTTCCATTGATTACCAAACCAACTTAAATAATAAATTCTGCTCGTGTTTTTAATAGCTCTCTATTACGATTGTAATACTTTACAATGTTTACTAACTGAATTTATAATAACCAAATCAAAGTATTCATCGATTCAATGAAAAAATTGTTATCTTGGCTTAAGAATTTTATAACGAAGACCTGTACCTTGTGCTTACAGTCTTGGCATTACTTATTTCTCAGAAAAAGTTGAGACGTGAAGGTAGTAAATCACTTGGTATTAAAATTTACATAAACTGCTCCACTGTCAATCAAACATCAAAAAAGAGGCTTGCTTTAAAGCTTGAAGGTTTTTGTTAAAAAAGTTGAATTATTCTTAAAGATTTTAAAACTACCAACAATATTTTGCATAAAATGAAACGGTTTAATATCTATTTTTGTTAACGAGGTTTTTAGTCGAAAACCTATTTTTAACGATTCTAGAAGCATTTAAAAAGAATGTATTTCTTAAATAGACGATCACAAATTGAGTGAATGAAATTAATGTTAAGTCGATATCTTCTATTGTTCAAGAAATATCGGGAACCAAACCAATTTTGCGTACTATTTTTTGTAGATTTTATTTTATATAAAAAACACACTGTTGTATTTTTATAAAAAAAGGACTGAATATCGAAAAAAAAATTATGTGACAAAATTAGTTTAAAACCAATATTTTTAATTTTTGAAAAGATATTTGAGTCGAAATCAATTTTTACCATCTTTTATTTCCATTTTTTTAGGTTTTCATTTCTTGTAAAAAAAAAAACTATTAATTCGATGTTGCTCAAAATGTTACAGAATGTTTGATTATAATATTTTTTAAATGATAAAATTAGTTCAAAGCCAATATCTCAAAGTTTTGAAAAGGTATTCAGTTGGAAAATCAATTTTTAAATTACTAAATTTTGATATTTTTTTTAGGTTTTTAACTTTTTGTAAAAAAACTGTCAACTCGATGTTTCTCAAAATTATACTGAATGTTGACAATAATATTTTTTAAAAGATAAAATTAGTTTAAAGCCAATATCTCAAAGTTTTGAAAAGGTATTTGAGCCGAAAATCAATTTTTACCAACTTTTGTTATTTTTTTTAGGATTATAATTTAAAAAAAAACTGTCTATTAGATTTTTCTCAAAATGTTTCCAAATGTTGACAAAAATATTATTGAAAAGATAAAATTAGTTCAAAGCCAATATCTCAAAGTTTTGAAAAGATATTTAGTTGGAAAATCAATTTTTACTAAATTTTGATATTATTTTTATGTTTTAACTTTTTGTAAAAAAAAACTGTCAACTCGATGTTTCTCAAAATTATACTGAATGTTGACAAAAATATTTTTAAAAAGATAAATTTAGTTTAGAGCCAATATCTCAAAGTTTTGAAGAGATATTTGAGCCGAAAATCATTTTTTACCAATTTTTATTCATTTTTTTAAGGTTTTGTTTTTTTGTAAAAACAATGTCAATTCGACTTTCTCAAAATTTTACCAGATATCAAAACATAATTGTTTGTTGAGCAAAATGGTTTTGGAGATAAAATTATTTTTTGTTCATACAATTTTCGAATTGACAAATATTGTTGTTTTCATTTTGTTGCGGTAAATTTTACCACAACAAGTTTCACCTCCCTTGTTGCTAACCACCCTTAACGAACCACCCCAAAATTCTAGAAGAGTCTAGTAGAATCCTGGACCATCAGCCAGTAATCTGCTCTCCTAGCATTTTGGGAAAGCAAATTTAACAGGTATCACCAAAGTGTGCGAAAGGATTCCACACCAACGAACTGTGCGACGGTTGACCCACATATAGGTTGAACAATATTATCAAGGCATGAAGACCCATGCCCAACAATGTGTGTAGTAAAGTCACATCATCATTAACTTAGTATGGCCGAGGGCCCATCATAATATTACCGATAGAAAAATCACTCCAAGAATATCTTGATAACTTTTATTTAAATTATAGGCTTGGCTACCGACTTCCTTCAATACGACATAAGTAGTTTTTCCTCAACCAAAATCTAACGCGTGTAGGTACCCGGTAATGCGAGGAATTCCACACGTTTTTTCCAGAAAGTCTTGACTGAAATGGGTTCGAAAGTGAAGAGCTGAACTCACTCATTGAGCTACTGGGTGATCGCATCACCTCTTTAAACAGATCGCGTGCGTTGAAAGATAACTGGCTTCTCAGTCGCACACCCCAATCTTATGGATGCAGGAAGTTGCGGGACCGAGACAGATTGATCACCACGCAAAAGGTTCGTGAGGATTGCCTGAGGGCAAGTAGCCGGAAGGGTCAAGCTCGCCATGATAATGGCCACTTTTTTTTTTTAATTGCACCCAAAGCTTTTTGACGAAAGAAATTGTGTGAAGGAATTTTTTGACCTACATAAAGTAATTTTGTTTCGTACGATAGTTTTTCTTTAAGTTTCTATTGAGTTAAAGATTTTGTTTTGTTCTGCCGTGGAGAAAAGTTGAGGAAGGACTACGATAGCTGTTGGAGGAAGTCAAAAAGAAGCTAAGTATAGTGTTTTCTGTTGTTTCTGAGAATATTGCTTTTTCTGGTGTTTTTCATTTGTTTCCAATTCGTCCTTTTGACCTTCGAGTCAAAGTATTAATTTCCTAATATTACGGGACGCGTTTACCGCTTTTTGATTTTTTTTTAATAAGAAATAATTTTCTTCGAGTGATTTCTTTTGTCGGTTTTTATCATTATATCCATCATTTTCTTTTGCAAAACATTTATCGAGAATTAGCCTTCCGTCAATCTCAATAATTCAATTTGTATCTTTCTCTTTTATAAAAGATCCTAGTTTTTAATCCCGGCTTCGGCTAAGGTTTTCCAGGCAATAAAACATAATTTAAATTTTCTTTCTGGAAAATAAAACCTTTCTTTTATTTCGATATCATTTTGATATCAATTTTATTTCAATTTTATTAATCACCTTGATTGATCAGAAACAGAAGACTAGCTTTGAAGTTCTTAAAAAGTACTAAAAATTTTTACTGAAGAAAAAAAATTCTGTGAAAGAGGAATCTCCAATATCCATGATGCACTTTCACAAAAAAGCTTTGAACCCTATCAAAAATAAACGAGGATATTTAAGAAATCACTCTTCATTTTTTACGAAAAGCTTAAGTTTGAACCTCTGAAAACAATTGATGTACAGACATTGTAAATATATCACTTTGTAAATTGTTTAACGTTTTAAACTCAATTCTATCTTGAAAAAAATGCTTTTTTATCTTTTATAAATAAATGCAAACAATATTAAAATAATTTTTTTTAAACATACCCCCCTCCCCCTCTCTCAACATTAGGGTACTTTTTAGGAAATGTTAAGGCTTAATGAAGTTTAATTCATATTTGTAAAAAATATCAAAATTAGGTTATTTTTGTATATCTATTTTTTCTGGACTATCCTGACTTTACAAAATCTGTTATTTTTTGTTCATGTCTCTTATTTTGGAGGTCACTTTGAAGCTAATTAAGTCCATTTTTCAAAATTCTCTAGGCCACTAGCAATGAACTTTAAAAACTTTAAATTGGAATTAAAAAGTAAATCTCTGTTTCACAACAAATAATCATTTAAAAGACTTAATTTTTGAAAATGAAGTATATTTTTCGTATGTTCGTCGGCTAACTTAAAAGTTATTTTATCAAACAATTCAATTCCTCAAAAACCAACACACAAATTTTGGTTTGCGCAAATTTTTGTAGATTTTTGATCCCATCAAAAAGTGTAAGTCGAAGTAAATGACGTCTTTTTTTTCTAGAACTCATACGTCATTCAAAATATTGTTCAAATAGATTTGTCTTGTGTATTCTTTATACATTTTTTTTTTAATTTTTAAGAAATGTGTTTCATCTCTCAGCTTTTTGTTTTAAACTTCGATATTCAAATAAGTCCTAATTAAAATTTCAAGAAGATTTGATTAGATTTTTAGTGAGACTCGTCTGTCGTCTAAGTTGTAATCCCGTGTTTGACTCATTTAAAAAATTGCCATTTCAAAAAAGGCAATTCCCAAATTTTCAGAGATTTTTACTCTACCGAAATCAAAGCCATCAACTAAAAATAAAGGGTGTAAACGCCGTTCTTAGTCTTTTGATAGTTATATTTTTATTGACTCGTAAAGTACATAGGATAGGGTTATGTATGGAGTAACACATCGGACAAATGGCCTACACGGCTTTGCATGCACATGCGCACTCTTTTGTTGATATTTCCATGACCATTCTGCATAAATGTGGCTGAATTTCGTTGATGCAGCGTCGAATCTCCTTCTTTAATGCACGGGTGGTTGTGGGCTTGTTGACATAGACTTGTGATAGGAGGCCAATATTGATCACCGAAACGAGAGAGTACACGACCTGGAAATGTCTCATGCAGTAATTGAATTGTTTCACGGGCTGTATGACATGTGGTACCGTCTTGTTGAAACCACATATTGGACACATCAATATCATATAAATTTGGCAGAAAAAACTGTGTAATCATGTAGCGATGTCGAGCACCAGTAAAAGTCACTGCTTGACCAGCATCATTTTCAAAAAAAATATGGCCCAATTATGCCTCCAGCCCAAAATCCTCACCATACAGTCACGCATTGTGGATGCATTTGTTTTTCGACAATCACATGTAGGTTCTCCGAACCCCAAATGCGGCAATTTTGGCGATTGACAAAGCCATCCAGATGAAAATGTGCTTCATCGCTTAGGATGATTTTGCTCGAAAAATCAGGGTCCATTTGTTGATGTTCAGTAATCCATTCAACGAACTCTCTTCTCTGTCCATGGTCATTAGGCTTCAATTGTTGTGTTAATTGAATTTTGTAAGCATGAAGACACAGATCTTTGGTGAGTATACGCTGTAGAGAGGTTCTCGAAATTTGCAATTCTTGTCCACGACGTCGAATTGAGGTTCCTGGATTGTCAGCAACACTCTCACGCACTGCTTCGACATTCACATTTGAACGGCTTGTTTTTGGACGACCAGTATGTTTGGCGTCTCCAACGGATCCAGTTTCCATGAATTTTTCAATTAATCTCTTCACAGTTGACGAAGTTAAAACACTATACCGACCATATCTTGTATTTTTGAAATATTCTTTAATAATGAAGTCACGTTGTTCTATCGTGCAACGCTCCATTTTTAATAACCCTATACTGTTAGCTGTCAAATTGCTTTTTTCAGGGTTGCTAACACTTCACTGCACAAATGGCGGCAAATTCAAATCTTGCGTTAATTTTGGGACACCCTTTACAATACTTGTCAGAACGAAAGATACCGTCAAAGATCTCTATAGATTTCGGGTCCAAAATAAACATTATCTTTTAATCAATACTATGAATATTAATGTTACATCTCATGGTCAGCTCTTTAAGTAGTCTATGATGTGGTTTAAAAAGTTTAATAGTCTTTTAATACCAAGGTAACCATTCAGTTTTATCATACTCTTCTTTAAAAAACATACAATTTTTAGTGTTTTTCAAAATAATTTCATCATCAAACCAAAAACAAAACAAAATTATTTCAAAACTAATTTCCATTATCAATCTTTCTCAATGAAGAAATAACAAACAACAAACAATTCTTCAACTTTAATTACTTTTTTAATCCCATAACTCAATTATCACCACAATAATTACCTTATTTAAAATATTATTGCTCAAAACCAAAAAACAAATTCCCCTTAAGCATCAATTAATGGTTTATTTTCTTAGAATTTTATTTATTTGTTCTTCTTTGTTTTTTAAAATTGACTTCACTCACCTTTTAAAATATCCTGCTTCCTATTGCTACTGTTATTAATGTTGGCGTGTGGTTCCTCCCTCAAAGCTACATCCAGTTCCATCTCCATCTCCATTATTTTCCGAGGCTACGAGATACGCATCAAAAAATTAATTCATTCAGAAAAATCAAAAAATTATAATGAAAAAAGGAACAAAAAAAGCAAAAGAAAAGAAAAACTTTTTCAAATTATTTTTAATTCCCTCTCGAATTAAAAAAGAGTGGTGTTAATGAGATATCACTGCTGGACAGCCAAACAAATTCATCAGCAATCTCATTAACACAACTCTTTCAACCGCTTTTACCACCCACCAGCAACACCACACCACCCCCATTACCACACCCACCACAACCATCAACAATCAATCGCGTAAACAAAAAATTAAACAATGAAAATATCGATTTAATCAATAATAAAATCGCGGTATTGAGCGGAATTGAAATTGGAATTTTAATTAATTATAATAACCAAAAAACAACAACAAAAAAGAACACTTTTGCTCATTAAACGCGCATAATTTATCCCTGGGCGTTCGGCGTTCATAGATTGATAGATTTCGCAAGAAGCAAATTTCATCAATTGATTGTCGCTTCTGCGACAGGACATAATTTGATGCATCTGTCAACATATTTACCGCTAAAAGCATGTACGCACTATCCGAAGATAAAAGCCTTGAGCTTGCATTTGCTGTTGATTTATCTGTGGAAAAAAAAAACACCTATGTAGAAAGAATCTCAAAGAGATAAAGCTTCCACATCCTGGCATTGGTATTCATGGAATTCTAATCTGCTCCAGAGAAGATATGACTTACTGTTGGCATGAGAGTTGGAGTCGATGTTGTTGTTGCAAAGAAATCCTTTGGGAAGACACGTTGATGCACAGCGATGACATCGCACCGATAAATCGCTAGTTACGGCTTCTGACTTCGACGGATGGCACACTACCGTTCCCATTTTGCTTCTACGAATTTACACGCTTCTAGATCCTTTTTTTGTGTACGTATTTTTTCCCAGAAATGACACTGGAATGTAGAGAAATACTTTTTGAAGTATTGATGGAAACAGAAATTTTATTATTGGTATTTTTTGTTTTATTTAACATAAAAGTACGTAAGATACTTTTAGCAAGGGTATGTTATTTTATCGACCAAAACAAACGAAAGGTTGTCTAAACCAAAAGCTCCAACTCGAGATTTCAAATTTGTGAATCCATTTTTCCTTACTGCAAATTGTCCAACAATCTTTGAAAAGTTCACAAGAAAAATCTAATAACTGATTCCGATTTTCCATTCTATTTTTTAAATCTGGTTTTTAAAATGAAATTTCATAGACAAGGACAATTCTGTGTGACACCGTTTTGTACATTATTTCATTTACATTTGACATCATCAGAATTGGAAAAAGTAAGTTTTGCAAAACTTTTCCAATATCGAACAGAACAGATTCGAGTTCTATGAATATACATACAATATACATTTATCTATACTCGTACAACCCCACTTTTTGAAGATGAGAAAAGTCTCATTCAAAATAAGATTGTTTCCTGATGTTAAAGTTTGGTCCATATTTTTTGTATCTTTTTTTGCTTTACCTTTGAATTATAGAAGATTTTGCTTGTTTTTATGGTATTAAGAAAAAGAAGAAACAGGAAGGTATTTAGGTGTTTAAGAAAAACCACTGCAAACAAATAGTTCTTAGTTAAAAAAGTTAAAAAAGAAAGTTGATTTACGGTATAAAAGTTGGTTTGACCAAACAATTTCAGATTGTGCTTCGTACCTTTGACATTTTTTAAGTTGAGTACATTAAAGAAACTTGTACAAATCTTACCTTTGATAATAAACAATACATTCCAAATATCTCTCTGACCTTAAAAAATATCAAAAGCACAACTAAAAGACGTAGGAATTAAGTTCTGTAAACTTTTATAAAAGATTTAAGTTAAAAAATTGAGAAATTTTCTGTCCTTGAATTTTCTTCTAACTTAAAAGTTCACTAGTGCGAAATATCTTAATTCTTGACTCTTGACCTCTTGCATAGTTGCCACTATGGAAAAATATATCAAGAACACTTTTTAACTAGAACAAGAAAGAAAGGAGGTGGCTAATTTTTAGGCTTATGTATAGACCAATCTATCTGCCAAATATTTTTGAATTTCGCCTTGAAGAATTTGAGATAATTGGACTTGAAAATATGACATTTTTAAAAGTAATTACGTATACTTCCAAAAGTGTACCACGTATAAATATTTTTCATTTTATATGAAAAACTTTTTTTTTTTTTAAATGCCTTATCTTTCGTAAAGAACAACATAGAACTTGTTCTGAACGTAAGCTTGAATTTGGCAATAGACCAAAGGTGTATGCCTGATGCCTAGGCTCCATAGAAAAATGAGGGATCTCATTTGAACTTGTCAATATTTCTTATATCTTATATAAAAGTTATTGTACTTATTTCAATGTTCAACAAAACTGACATAATATGTACATTTAAAAAAATGCATTGACATTTTGTATAGTTCAAAAAAAACTGAAACACCTCAAAGATTTTAAGAACAAAAATCATAACCTTCAAAATAATTTTATACTGAGAAGAAACACGTTCAATTTTCAGAAATATTCAACTAATTGTTTTTTTTTTTAAAGAAAAAGCTCAAGATCATATTAAAAGCTGTGAACTTTTTTCTATTTAAAGACTTTAAGAAAAAATAAAAATATTGACTTAAAATTTATTATATTTTTTGAAAAATATTGTTACAAATTAAATCACAGTGTTTATACAAACATAAAATAAAAATCTACATAATGTTGGCAAACATTGTTTTTGGTCTCGAATATCTTAAGAATAAATAATATTCATATTAAAAGTTTCTTGGTCTACCAACCCGCAGTGACCTCTGAGGATTCCATTCAAAGGACTGCTTCGCAATATCATCGTTTGGTTACCTCAGTGTGTGACCAATTAATTGCCATTTGCGCTTTTTGATGTCGATGTCCAAGCGCCTAAGAGCTGTCCTACGCCACAATTCCTGGTTAGATATTGTTTGTGGTCAGTGAATTTTAAGGATGTGACGCAGACAGCGGTTCACAAAAGCCTGCGATTTTCTCAAGATGGTGGCCGAGACTTTCCATGTTTCACAAGCATATAATAGCACGGATTTCACATTGGATTCAAAGAATCTCAGTTTAGTGCGTAAGGAGACTTGACTGAATTTCCAAATTTGTGACAGAGCACCAAAGGCAACGCGAGCTTTATTTATTCTACTTTTTACGTTCAGACCCGTACCACCATTAGCTGATACAATACTTCCGAGGTAATTAAATTGTTCGGCTTCTTCAACAAGCGTGTCATGCAGAATAATACGATGTTGTGTTGGGGGCCTGTTAGCATTATTTTTGTCTCTTTGTTATTTATTTAAGACCGCACGATTCTCCTTTCACCCGTAAAGTTTGAAACATCTCGTTCAGCTCACTGCTGTCATTTGCCATGAGACACATATCGTCGGCATAATCTAAATGGCTGAGCCTTTCAAACGTTCTCCATTAAATACCTTGTCTCTCAGTTGTACCGACGCTGGATGTCAGAACATCATCTATCGCCAGCAGAAAAAAAATTTGCGATAAAACATCCCCTTGTCTCACACCCTGACGCATTTCGAAAGAGTCGGATAGCTGCCCTTGCATTGTTGTAAGACTCCTTAATAATGGCAACAATTTATGGCGGAATTCCTCTCCCAAGAAGTGATCTCCATATACATTCTTGGCTAACTCGGTCAAAGGCCTTCTCAAAATCTACAAATATGAGGTTTAGCGGTGTTTGAAATTCTGCAGACTGCTCAAGAACAATGCGTAAGGTGTTGATATGGTCAACGCACCTGATTCCTCTTGAGTGTAGTCTCAATTCTATCCTTTATCCGTTCGACGATTAAAGTTGTCATTAGCTTTGGGAAAACGGACAAAACGGTAATACCACGCCAATTGTTGCAGTTCTTGAGATCACCTTTTTTGGCACCTTAACAATCACTCCATCCTTCCATTCCATGGGATAGGTTTCGTTTTCCCAAACAGTTTGTATAAGCGGATGCAAGATACTAGCTGCTGTGGCGGGATCAGCTTTCGTGAATTC